>NC_143014.1:30301953-30601953 GCF_055824585.1 Amblyomma mixtum
GCGGATTCAATCCCGGCCGCGGCGGCCGCATTTCGATGGAGGCGGAACTCCTGAGGCCCGTGTGCTGTGCGATGTCAGAGCACGTTGAAGAACCCCAGGTGGTCGAAATTTCCGGAGCCCTTCACAACGGCGTCCCTCATAGCCTGAGTCGCTTTGGGACGTTGAACCCTAATAAACCAGTAAACCAATAAGCCTCCATAGTGCATACCTGCATCAGTAGGCTTCAATATAGGGAGGAGCTGCAGATTTTTTTTTTTTGCACTCTTCTACTCACATAGCAGCGCAAATCAAAAGCTTTCAAAGTTAGCTGAACGGTAGTGCGCGTGGTTTATGCTTCTTTGTCTGACCGGTTCGTGCCATACATGGCAAATTTGCTTTTGAAAAGTAACTAAATCACATTACTAATTGCTTTCCTGGAAATCATGTAAAGGTTATTAAATTACATTACAAATTACTGCATTCAAAAGTGCTGACATTACATTACAGTTACTTCCCAAAAGTAATAAAGATTACTTTTAAATTTCCTCTTAGTTTCGACGCATAAAATGTTGCGCAGGGCATTACTAATAGTTCTTAAAAACAACTTCAGAAATTCTTTGTTTGCACCGTCCCTGAGCTTCAAAGCGGACGTCGGAAATTTTGCCCCTCTTTGAAGAAAGGTAGCCCTACTCCTCTGAACAGCCGCTTTGATGACGTAGATGAGAACGACTTAATCGCAAAATCTGCATAATATCTCGAATCGCTGTTCGATCATAAGTTCATCGCTCAATGCGTAATGTGGTACCATCTTTTTGATTTTGAAGAATTTGTCGTCCGCGTAAGCAGTGGGAGTGCATCGACTGCTTGTTCGCGCCCATATCCTCCAGGAAATGCACCGGTGTGCAGACAAGCTGCCAATTCTGCTGTGCAATTTACTCGCTCCGGAGGCACGCTGGCGGAAATAAATAGCATGTCGCGGTGACGCTGTTGCCTGCGTTGCCCTTAATTTAATTAGAGGGCTTCAAATACGCCCACGGAAGCTAGTTTTCCCAAAAACTCGCAACCAAAGTTTGCTAGATGTCACTTAAGACTTTTTGTTTTCAGTGCGGCGACGTGACAATATGTATGAAGCAGTCTAGAGGAAAGTACTCGATCAGGCACTCGCAGTGCGTCTGTGGGAAGGTTCAATACGGCATGCCGTGGTCACGGAGCTCTCCTGGCGGCCCTGTGGTGCGTCTGTGTACAGTACGCAGTCCTGGAAGATGCGTAGCGGTCCAGCAGACTCTTCACCAATTCGATGCGGATGCCTGCGCGCACATTGCTGGCTATTGATGGTCGCGTGTTTTTCTTGACTTTGTAGACGCTCAACCCGCAAACGCGAGGCCAAAGCATGGCCGATACAAGGAGGAACATGGTCTTATTCGCGTGCAACGTTCTCGGACAAAAATCTTGAAAATTGGAAAATTGTAAGGTGCTGCTATGGAAGTATTCAAGGCAGTGGTCCTTTCTTGTGATATGTTGAAAAATACTTCTTTTAAAGTGCTTCCATTGATTGCTTCGAACAGCTATACTGCCATAGAAAACCAACGGGGTACGCTTTTGACGATAGCCACAACGTTAAAGGTGCACTGAAGTGGAATCCGAACTCCTCTTTTTGCCGCGGGAACTCGATCTACACGTCCCGAGCATTCTCAGAAACTTATATTTATTGCCCTGTGCGGTCAATTTCCCCAATTAAATTGGATAAACGTCCCGCTGCCGCTTTTTTTCTTTTTTTGAATTCCCCGCATACGGTGGGAGGAGTCGACCAACGCATGGAGTGGAGTGCCTTTCAGGCAGTCGCGTGGTGACTTTGCTTTCGCTTTTATTTTTTCTTTTAGGTTTCCGTTAATAAATAGGTCTAGTCAGAGACTGCATATCCGCAAATTAGGCTTACGGAAATAAAAATACGCGTGGACTCCTTGCTTTCCCCGATCACTACGTATCACTCCGCCGATGGCAGACCGGCAAGCCGCCACAGGACTGGGTGAAAGGTTGGTCGACTCCTCCCACCGTCTGCGGGGAATTAAAAAAAAAATAGGTGGGAGTCCGACGTTAATCCGATTAAAATTAGGGAAATCCGCCGCACAGGGCAATAATTCGAGGTTTCCAAGAACACTCGGAACGTGTAGATCGAGTTCGAGTTGTTCAGATTCCTCTTCAGCGCACCTTTAATAGAAAAACAATTGCAAGACTGCCGTCGGGTGATCTGCGGATATATTTATTGCTGTTTGAAATCTTGCATTATATGAAAAATTGCGTTCATAAACGGTTTCCCTCTCAAAAATGTTTTTGTCCAGGATTGTTGGGTATGGTTCAGCAAAATTAATTTTGCTAGTAAAACTACCTTTGCTGTGAAATTACTGCTCCAAAGTAATTCATCACATTACTAAATTACCAGCCCAGAAAAGTAATGAATTACATTACAAATTAATTACTGTAACTTCATTACAATAACTTGATTATTGCCATTTGTTGTGTATGCACTAAGCTGTTTCTATAACAAGAACTTGATTTCTCTATACTTTGCAAGTTATTCCGTCTGATATTTTGGGGTGAAAGCCACCAGTGACGCAGTGCTAACCAGGACACAGATGGGGGAGCGGGTGTTATTAGGTAAAAATTAGGTGGAATCGTGCTCTCTACGCATCGGATTACTTCCAGGATCTCTACGCATCGGATTACTTCATCGGATTACTTCCACTGTGGCCTAACGATTCGGCAGTGGTGGGAAGCAAATTAAGTCAAGGTATTGTCGGCTCAATACGATTTTGTTACGCGTAATCGCGCGCTGGGAGCCTCTCGGGGCTATCACTTGGAGTCGCGCGCCTGCGGCCAAGGTGCCGGTCGGGATCCGGCCGAAACGGAACTGGAGGCTCGTCAAATATTCATTAGGGGCGCGCAAACATGGGATGGAGGGGCGACGGTGTCGAGAGGTCCATTAGTGCCGCCACTCGACGGCCGGGCAACGCAACCGGACATGCATCAGCCTGGGACGCTGCCAAGTGCGACCTCTAGCGTGGAGGCCGCTGCCCGGTGCGTGTGGGCACACACAAGAGAGCCTCCAGTTATCTGGATCCATCTTTCCCTGTACACCTTTCAAAAAGCGTGACGCCATCACTGCACGCATACACACACCCACGACGAAACACGCACGCTCTATATGAGTCGGTTTCGCAGTGTCAATACGTCTCTCGTGGGTTCGGTCCCCACGGGCGGCATGTGGTTGTCTTTTCTTCTGCTTTTCTAACCAAATATATTTAGGCAATAACATATTCAGTAATATTCTCCATTGATCAACACCACAAAATAAATAAGTACAATAAAAAAATTCCCTGTGCTCCTTAGTTTCTGGGGCTGTTGGCTACTCTCATACGTATAACGAGTCCCTCATTCCCCTTCCCTTGTCTGCTTAACTGATTAACGTGGACATCGGTTCTGGCAGCCTTGATGCCATAAGAAGCATAAGAGGGTTCCGCAAAGCTTCCACCCTCGCCGTTCGATGACGCTCCACGTCACACCAGCGGTACCTCAGGACATACTACGTCCGCCGCTTATGAACCTGGGTGGCGCTGATGAACACTCTCAAGGTTAGTTGGTAGAGCACCGGACGCGTAATTCGGAGGTCATGGATTCGGTTCCCACCGGCGGCATGTGGTTGTTATTTCTTCTTCATTTCTAATCAATTATCTTTAAGCGATAACATATTCAGTAATATTCTCCATTGATCAACAGCAAAAAATAAATATAAAAAATCCCCTGTGTTTCTTGGTTTCTGTGGCTGTTGGCTTCTCTCATACGTATAACGAGCCCCTCATTCCCCTTCACTTGTCTGTCTAACGTATAAATATATATATGTATGTATGTATGTATGTATGTATGTATGTATGTATGTATGTATGTATGTATGTATGTATGTATGTATGTATGTATGTATGTATGTATGTATGTATGTATGTATGTATGTATGTATGTATGTATGTATGTATGTATGTATGTATGTATGTGTATGTGTGTATGTGTATGTGTATGTATGTGTGTGTGTGTGTATGTGTGCGTGTGTGTGTGCGTGTGCGTGTGCATGTGCGTGTGCGTGTGCGTGCGCGTGCGCGCGCGTGTGCGTGTGTGTGTGTGTGTGTGTGTGTGTGTGTGTACACACACACACACACATACTCGCAGGCTAGCACTGGATCCCGTGCTGCTTGAACGGGAGCGCATCGTATCACGGGGTCAGTTCATTTCGTTTCTATTCTCTTTGGCCCTCTTCAAGACATCTCGTTTATTGTCCCAGCATTTGATAACTGCTCTTCGGAAGCCCATGGTGGCTGCGCTATTGCTGTCGGACATGCCCGTTTTGAGAAAAAGGCAGTACTACATTGTTACTGCACACTAGATTACTGCAACATTGCTGCAGAAAACATCAGGAAAATCTTTCGATGTGCAGACGACGACGTCGCTCTCCAGCCGCGCATTATATTTGATTACGCCGTTAAACCTGCCCTCCGGAATGAGCGGCGCAGGTCGCTTTCGATTCAACGGTTACATGCTAAATGCGCTATGTTCCCAAACTTGCGCGTCTCCACACAAGAGGTTAAAGGTAGTCGTTTGGTTGTTCGCGAGGGTACTGGATTTATTGGAGAAGTTCTTATACCGGTTCTGACGTTTGGCAAGTAAAAAAGGTCAGTAGAAAAAATGAGTTGGATAGAGCTTCGACTACATGCATTGTTTGGTGTGTTGGACAGAAGATGAGATGGCATCTGAGTGGCCTTCCTTTTCGAATGAGCGTACGTCACCATGCCGGTAAGAGTTTGCGAAGTGCCATACCATACCATACCATACCATACCATACCATACCATACCATACCATACCATACCATACCATACCATACCATACCATACCATACCATACCACACCATACCACACCATACCATACCATACCATACCATACCATACCATACCATACCATACCATACCATACCATACCATACCATACCATACCATACCATACCATACCATACCATACCCTGCCACGCAACATCTTATGATATCAGGCCGCCGCGGTGACTTAGTGGTTATGGTGCTCGGCTGCTGGTCCGAAAGACGCGGATTCGATCCCCGCAGCGGTGGTCGCATTTCGTTGGAGGCGAAATGCTAGAGACCCATGTACTGTGCGATGTTAGTGCACGTTTAAAGAACCCCTTATGGTCTAAATTATCCGCAGCCTTCCACTACGGCGTCCCTCATAGCTTGAGTCGCTTTGGCACGTTAAACCCCATAAAACAAAACCAACATACCTTATGATACCAGCTATACTCATTATGCCAGCTATACTGCATAATACTCTAATATACCGTGCCATATATAGCCTTGGACGTCCCACACAAACCCGATTCGTTGAGCAAAACATCGCCCACGTGTCCACGATTCCGAGCTAAACGAAAACAAACGAGGCTGGATAACACTCTTACTCTATTGGACCTGTCGGTGCCTCTTAAGAAGTTCAGCAGCGTAGCGTCGACCTGTACAGATGAGAGTTTCCAGGCGGAAACGATGCGATGCGCGATGGGACCAGTCCGCGGCCCCGCAAAGCAGAACGAATCGACTGCGTGGCTCCAGAACGGTACGCTCGAGAGTGATGGCAACGCTTTCGTCACTGCATCCGCTGAAGCAGCCCCATTAAAAATTTTAGCCTTAGGACCACGATTTACAACGTGATAGTCGTTAATAAACGGACCTTAAAAACAAAAATACGCTCTGAAACGAAGGTCGCGTTATATATATTTGAGAGTCTTCGCCATCGCCTCGGCAACTTGACCTACATAGCATACGCGCGGCGAAGGGATGACTGAACGGTTTCGCACTGCAGAAGGTTAATGATAACAGAGTTGTTTTGTCCTCCCTTACATTCGCCCATGGGAAAATGTAAAGCTGTAGAGAAGGTCTCTAAACAAAATGGCGTGCAAAATTACAGCAAACCAATTGAAAACAAATATAGAAAAATAGTAGAGGAAATTAAGAAGCGTGGCGAAATCGGTATGCTAAAGAACAACGTAAGGATGAGTAGCAGGTGTCCTAGTACATTAGCGATAAAGAAAAAAAAAAGATTCGTTGATGCAGTAATTTGCGCAAATGCAAAGACGTGTGTTAATGATGCTGACAAATGCAATAAAACGAAGCGACGTAGCAAAAGAAATACACACTAGAGAGAAAACACTGATTACAGTCGCCGAGCAGTTCGGAAAGCCTGGCTCAGCGTGGAAATGTCAACCCATGTGATCCTGCTTCGGTATCTGGCTGTTTGCGGAAAAAATGAACCCCGATAAGTAGTTACTGAGGATGAGAATTCACTGAATGAGAATACTTTTGCTGCTATCTCTTCATAGGGTTGTGTGCGTCGGCCGTTTCAGGTATGTTTTGCGATCAATTACAACCTGTTCACAGCGATTGGTGGTAGCCTCAGAATATAGGCAAAAACTTACAATGGTTGTGGTGTGGGCTAGTTGGTTTGTCATGGTTTTTAAAACAGCGCAAAACACACGGACGAAGGTAAAAGCTGCTCGCAGTCTTGTCTCAACGGTCTGTGTTATGGGGCTGAGCGTTACCCTGATTGTGGTGCTCGTGGATGCGATCCAAACGCCTATTGCGGGTGATGTGGACAGTACGGGGCCCTCGGTGCTGATGTGGCGGTATGCAGCGCGCCATCTGGATATGCACTCGGCAGCGAAGTACACGTTCCTGCAGGCCATGTATCATACTCGCATTATCGACCTGTGACTGCGTGCCGGTCTTGTCCGTGTAGCTACCAGCACTCTTACAGTGCCGTAAATAGAGGGAAAATATCCAAGGCAAAGAAACCGCAGCTCTGACGAAGGGGCTTGAGAGCCTTTAACGAGTGTGAGCCGGATCTCCTTAAAAAGTTAGGGACGGGCACTTATGGCTGAACTGAGGCTGGACGTAAGTGGAAATTCTCAAGGAAGTAATCGTTATTTAGCACCTAAGTGCAATTGTACAGCTGAAAAGAGACGCCTTTCATCTTTTACAAATTTGTATAGTTAAAGAAAGACCCGTCCCGGCCCGGTGCTGAAACGGGGGACCAACGCCTCTCCGTGGGAGATGCTCTATACTGGCAACTAATGACACGCTAATAAATGTTACTGTTAGTACCATTGCATGATGCGTCGTTTTGATGCATTTCTTCTTTGATTATTTTGACCATATATTTACATAACATTTTTACGTTTTTTTTTTGTTTTTTGTTGTTTTTTCTTTGGTGGGTGGGTCTATTCTTCTTTTTATTACCTGCCATTTATGCATATTGCATTATTTGAAGCAATTATAACCATTCCACTTCGCAATGTCTCGGCGATTAGTGCATGCGAAGTTAATAAATACCGTTCCGGTCTCGCCCTGCCGACCGCTTACCATCCTGGTTAGCTTAGTTGGCAGTAGGAATGTCGCGGAAAGTCGTTGGCCCTAGTTTCGAGGCTCGGATCCGGAATTTATTTTTCAAATGCGAAAGTTTGGAAATTTTGTATAGATTTTCTTTAGGAGTAGTGCAGCGTTTGGTGTGGATGTTAATGAGTGATTACTCCTTGGAATAAAATAAACTTCTTCATCGAGGACTGAGTGCATTAATTAACAGTACCGTATTTTCCGGTGTATAAGACGCACCCTTGTATAAGACGCACTTGCCATATATGCAAGCTGTCACTGGAAAAGTTCGTATATAAGACGCACCCGTGTATAAGACGCACCCCAGTTTACCCAGTTAGGCCAGTGAGGCTTAATTAAATACGCTTGCGCGACTATCGCGAAATGCACCGTACCTGTGAGCAATTCTTAAGCAACGCTAAGTGATCGAAAAAGGCAACACTCATGCCATACTCGTCCACGTTCTAGCAAAAAAGAACGGAAAAACGATACAGCTCCCCATATGTCCATAACATTTTATTCTACTTGAAACCTTCGAAGTCTTCATCTTCAGATGCGCTATCAAAAGGTTCACCCATTTCTGGAAGCAACTCGGCTGAAACATGCACTACGTACACGGAGCAAAAAAAAGTTGCAAAGGGTGACTAAAAAAGAACGCCGGCTTGTCTTGACAATGGCGAGAAGCGCGATTGTCACCATCTTTTGGCGCTTCTCATTACTTTTGCTTGGGGCCTCCGAAACAGCCGCGCGTTTGTGATCCCGGAAGTCGTCATCCCCGCCGTTTCATAATATAGATCACCTAGAATGTCGCGCACGGCGGTCCCGGTATTGAAGTATTAACCGTGTTACAACCGCGTTATTGGTAGTGATATTTTTTAGGTGAAAAAAGCTTGAGCATGAACTGGAGTAATCGATGAACGCGCAAAAAAAGATGAAAAATTCGCATATAAGACGCACCCTTGTATAGGACGCACCAGCAAAATTTTCGAAAAAAAGCCGCGTCTTATACACCGGAAAATACGGTAGTTGAATGGGCATTCTCTGCCATCGTTTACAGCAACAACAACAATAAAAAAAAAAACTCTTAGGTGGAATCACAGATTCCTCGTACGAATTTCACACAAAATTAACTGTTCTCAGGTAGCATGAGACTTTGTCTGAGTAATATGTTATTATGGTGAAAATTTTGCTATACAAAAGTGTATGGAGCAGGTCAGTGAATGGCCGTATCTTTCTCTAGATTACAGTTGCTGTAAAAACTAATGTGTCAAAATACCCGCGCTAAAAAAAAAGAGAGTTTGTGGTCACCACATATATTCTGATAAAATGGGAGCCGTTTTTATATTTTCGAAGAACCTTTCGCCGACCTACTGAGCAGAAGAAAAAAAAGAATACCCTTCATAAGGTTTCAATTCTGTGGTTCGGTTTTGAGCGATATTGAGATTGAGACTGGCCTGTTCTGGGCATGGTCAAATCAGGAAACGTCTGCCGCCCGCGAGTGCCTGCAGAGGCGCGATGTCTCACGATATTCACAGCGGGCATCGGTGCTTCTTGTTCGACCTCGGGAATCGATTTCGTCTTCTATCGATTCCAGCCAACGCTGGGTGCTGAGCGCGACCCAGTGTTGTTGTTCAGCGCCTATTCCGAGAGCGCTGGCTGTCCAACGAAAGCAACCGGCCGGATTCGTACTTGGGTGCACTTCTTTCAGGCCGACTTTACGGCAGCGCAGTCTGCCGCGGCCATTGCTCTTCTTCTCAGAAAAGCGCAGCCACTTGGCGCCTTAGCAGGCGTCGAAAAAATAGTTACCAAGAGCCGAGGCACAAAACAAAATATTTTTGTAAGAGACACACTCGAGTACCCAATTCGTATTTAGTTCTGAACTTAATATAAAAAGGTATCGCGTGGTCAATCGCTCAGAGCAAGATTGGTAAAAAATAAGAAAAAATGTACTTTTCTCACTATATATTTTGAGAAAGTAATCGTTGGTTGGCGCAGATAAGTTGTGTCCTTTCATAATTTTGGCTCCCGTGCTTGTTGGCAAGGCACAGAGTAAGACTGCTTACGCGGGGCTGCAAAGTGAGTTTATTGTACTATTTCTTCACAGATTAGGAAGAATCGTACTGATCTTGAGGGCTCTTTTTCTGTGCGCAATGGGAAAAGTGAGGGCGCCACTGTTCTGGCTCATTTCCGACTTGGCAGTTGCAGTTAGCAGCTAGAGAGCTGGCCGTCTTTGTCTAGTTGCCTGCTGCACAATCCGTTCTATCGAATATCAAGATGCCATATGGACTTGGCACGTGCATGAAGGAGGGACCATTCTTATTTGACAGCACCAAGTCTGTTGCGCAAGTCATGGGACGAGCGCCCCTCGGAACGTCACCTTTCTGTGGTGCCCAGACTGGCGCCACTCGGTGGCCAGCGCAGAAAGCTCTGCTGTAACACCCTGCAGCAAGGAGCGCAATGCAGAAAGGAGAAATGGCAAATCGACGACTACGTGGTTAAAGTGCACCCATCGAGTTAGGTGTCCTTTTACACAGTCTTGCGAAAAAACCGCCAGTATCTTTTTGCCTGTGATGAGGGAGAAAAAATGCTCACCGGCGTTGCCACTACCTATATGTCTGCGTCAGTTCGTCCGAGAATTGTGTTGCTACTATTCCGCAGCCGTCTGCCTCTCACCCGATCTACAGCTGAACCAGCGGTTGAGAGCGGACCGATTGAGTTCGCAACCACCTGATTGTTATCGCAGCTTTATTTTCATGCGCCTTGATTTCCCCTTCACTACTGCACGGTGCAGAGCGCCCACGCGTTATAATTTAATCTTGCATGCACAGTTACACGCGTGCTCTTGGTTTTGGACTGACTTGCGCACGGGTGGAAGCCTATGCAGACGATGACATTCAGAGCACGGTGCGAGAGACTGGCAGCTTAACGCGCGGGCTGTTCGGCTGCGGTGATGCGTAGTGGTGTAATGCATTGGCTAGCGAAGCTGACATGTCCGCGCCGCCACTGGTTCGACTCCCGCTCACGTCCATGAAGTGTTTAGTTCATTTTGTCCGTTAATATGTGTCGATCGGCTATGTCACATGACCAGCGCACCTGCAAGCTCGGTCATGGCACATGGTCTCAGGACGTCATACACACCGGCGACCATTCAGCGCGCGGCCGTGTCGCCTAACCCTGTGAAGTCATCATCGTATCGACCTATCGGCGAATTTTATTACTAACCACACTGTTTTTTTTTCAGCGCACCTGCCATCTCGACCATGTCAGGTGGTCTCATGACGTCACATACCCCGTCGACCAATCAGTGCTCGGGAATGTAACGTGACCTTGTGACATCATCACTCTCTCGGCCGATCAGGAACTTTCGTGACAGACGGCGCCAGGTTTTCCTGCTGATGTGTACTGCAATGCTATCGAATTAAAATAAGCCTTCATAAGGTATAACTTTTCTGCTCAAGGCTTCGTGTACTCGCAATTTAGGGAAGCCGATATCCAGGAGGCCGACACGGTGACCAAGACATTGAAGCGCGTGCGTCCTTGCCCATATAACGGGCGGTTACCGGCAGACGATGTGCTGCGTATCGCCGGCCACCGCTCACGTGTTTCTGCTAAAACAGTCGAGCTCAGCACAACATCCCGTCCTGTGTCTTCCTACCCAAACGATGTGCACTGCTTTCTGCTGTCATGCTAGCAGTGAACTCTACATTTTTTTTCACTTGGTACGCGATAGTTATGCGTGAATAATCCATAGAGAATTGCTTGCATAGTAGATTGTAATCATCGATGCAGATTGCCGCGCGTCGGCAGCAGACGAACAACCTCAGTTCAGTGCCGCGCTTTGTCAAGTTGCGGATCTTTTTTTTAAAACCCTGGGGTCAAAGCGCTCCTAAGCGACATTATTTTAACTTTAAGTGTGCTTCAAAGACAACCTCGGCAACCTCTGCGCGGATTACTCTTGGCAAGGGAGTCATCTGACTCCTAGCACGATGACTCTCAGATTATATAGACCTACTTGAGACCTACGTGACCCCCAGCACTTGTTCCCTAGGCTAGCCAGGCAAAGTGCGCCAGGTGAGGCGCTCGACACAAGAGAAAGAAATAGAAAAAAAAACTGTGCCGCCGAGACTATCTATGACTAGAGGAGATAGGTTTGACGGCTGAAAAAGCAACCGAGATGACCAGAAGCACAGCTGTGGACCTTCAAACCATCTAAAATCTGACACCTTCGAGTGACCTCGGATATATTCAAGCCATCCCCTCGATAACTGTTGCACAAAAAAATCATGGAAGACAGTTGGGCTAGTTGGTGGTGTGTATTCGTTAGTGACTGCGACATTGCAACTAGCGTGGAAAGCACAAGGACAGCGACAAAAGAAACCGACGGGACAGCACGCTAGCACACTAGCGTGCTGTCCCGTCGGTTTCTTTTGTCGCTGTCCTTGTGCTTTCCACGCTAGTTGCAATGTCGCAGTCACTAACAAAAAAAAAATCAAGCCAGAACTCCTTCACATAGCGTAACTATTGTACCTAGAATAGCTATGTATAATGTTCAACTAAAATTGCGTAAACGCTTTCGGCATGTTGCACCGCCCATAACTACTGTATAATGAAATAGTCATCCAGTATAATGTATGTCACATTCTTATCATTTTTCGTTCAATAACTGTTATATAATATTCAATGAAAATCATGTTAATAACTTTTATAGTTTATCGTAACCTCATAACTATATTCCTGCTTTTTATATAGATGAACATGTGTTTTTTCTAAATTAACTGAACGAAGTTTAAAAACTCTGTATCGAGCCTGGCCCTTCCGCGGCAGCTAAGGCTATAATAGATCACCTTTTCTTTTTCTTTTTTTTCTGCTATGGATTTTTTTTTTGCCTCGTGCCTTATTGTTTGTTTTAAATTGGTTTAAGCCCGTTTTGCCATAGGCGGTGCGGGCAGGGCAATTAACTTTTTTTTTCTTGGCAGCCCATCATCCAAAGAAAGGTGGTTTACACTTGGACGTAAAAAGTAACTTTGTCACGCATTTTTTTAATCACCAGAAGTTCCCAAGCGTAGCTGCAACGCAACCCGAACGCCCGCGGTGTCTTCACTGCGGCTGAGAGCGGAGGCCGCGCTGGGCGTGCGACCATTGCGACTGTTCGTTTTAACTGCCCACTCGTGTTTCGTTGTATGCATATTTGTACACAAAAATTACAGAAATTTTCTGCACATTGGAGCCCAGTTATGCACTTCCTGAAATCGACTCAGCTAGCAATACGTAGAGCGTCATGCACGGGGGCAACGGATACCTTTTCCTGTAGTGCAGGCACTGCCTAAAAAGGGACGCACGCAATGCTCGAGGGAGCCGTCGCAGTAATTCACGAATATTAACGACCAAGCAGCTAATGAGCGTTTTCAGCCGAGAACGATGAGAGTAAATGCGGAAAAAAAGGGCTGATATCTCGTAAATAAAATATCAAACTCTTTATTATTTACCTTCCCGCGGTACACGAGAGGTTTCTCGAAGCAATAAATTTCTGAGAGCATATATGGAGCTCACCAAAGACATCAAACGGGCACAAGTAGAAAGTCTCCATTACAAGAATTTGGTGACCGTATGAGGCTCAAAAGAAGTTGAACAAGTGGAGGGCTTAGGCAGACGCCCAGTTTAGTTTTTTTTTTTCTTCTTTAGTTTCTGTTTTCTACGACGAATCCAAAGTTACTCTGGCTGAACGTCTCCGCCATCGTGTTAATCTGTTACCTGCTTGATTTGATCTCGCAGAAGGAGCGCGTTCGAGCGTCTCAAAGTCACAGACTGTAGCGGCTCGCTGCCTTTTTTATTCTAGGGCGGTCAGCAAATTGAAAACAAGAACCAGCGTTCCTCTATAGGGTCCCCTGTCGCAAAAGCACGAGCGGTCGCTTTTCCATCACCGCTAATGGACGCCCGCTCCTGCGCACTGACGCAGGGCGCGCTTAATCTCTGATGACGCACTAAACAATTTTTTGTTCCAGCTCACCTGCTCCTCCTCCTACTTTAATCGGCATTAGTCAAATTGTGATTGCTTTCTCTCTCTGGCAATGCGTGCCGGCTGTGGGCGATTTTGATTTGCTCAGTTGCATTTGTCGCTAACCGCGGAGCACGTATATGCAGAGGTAGCGATGCCACCAAGTCTACGACACGGTTTAGCTGTTTCGAAACCTTATATTGGCGTCACACATAATCTGGCTTTCAACTTTCGCTCTTAATACTGCAACGGGAGCTGAATGAGAAGAAAATATAAATGAATGAAATTTTGAAAGTCTTTCTGCCCCTTTTCGCATGCTACTAAGTTTCCAATTTTTCGTTTCATTGCTGATACTTTGGCGCCATTTTTGAGTTACCTGAAAAATAACAGAAGAAAAAAAAAACAACTAGAAAACACACACAAACTGCGTTTAATGTCACCGAAATACCGTACCTATACCTGGTCGATACAAATTCAGATTTTGAGATATCTCCGGCCTGCAGAGTTTGTTTAAAACAAACCGTACTGCGCGCGTTGTAGCACATATGTACAACCGGCTGCAAAATAAGTGGGGGCACGCGACAGGCGGCTGAAATCAGGCAAAACTGCATCGCCGCGCCGACTGACGTTGCACTTCTCGTGTCAAGACATCGCAGTGCGCGTGCGCGTCCATTCATGCTCGCAGCTGTGTTTTTTTTCTCACCTACAACGGACTATCAGATTGCATCCACCTTGTGGCGTTAGGCGTCGCTTTCTTTATTCACAGCGTGACGCTCGCAGTTCGCTTCACCCTTGCATTGCTTCACCCTTGCCACAGAAAGCGACGCCTACCGAAAAACGCTGCATATAATCAGCTACTGAAATGCAAGCGAGAAAAAAGACACGGCTGCGAGCATGAAAGGACGCGCACGCGCACTGCGATGTCTCGACACGAGAAGTGCAACGTCAGTCGGCGCGGCGATGCAGTTTTGCCTGATTTCGGCCGCCTTACGGGTGCCCCGACTTATTTTGCAGCCGGTTGCACACAAATACAACCGCTCCGGGTATGATCTGAAGCATGCGGGATGCAACTGAAACTTAAGTTCGCGATTCAAAGGCGCCGGAAAAGGGTGCTTCCTAATGGGAGTAGAAAGGAGATGCTTTTGTTGGGGGCTGCAGATCGTAGCGCGTTTCGGCTGAGTTTAAAGAACGGCGCGATGAGCTCCGAAGCATTGCCGATCACATCGAGCGAGGCTTCACGGGAACTACCTGTATGCAGGAACAGAGCTTTCTCACAAAGCACAACTGATCTGAACGCGAGAATGGTATCTTTGAGGCGTGGTGTACCACTCAAAAATAAAATGTATGCAAGCGATGCGAATTTCATTCTTGGAATTTCATTATTTTTTTTCGGGCGTGTTTCAAGCTTTTGGCTATATTCGATCTGGCAAAAAAAAAAAAAAACTCAAAATGCCCGGTAAATGATTACTTTTTGTGCATAGAGAGGAACGGCCACAAGATGCACTTGTTTTGAAGATTTGAGACGAGGAGTAATAAGCGGAAAGCACTTTTTTTTTACCACGCTGAATATAGTTGGACATTAAACTAAGCCTAATGACTGAATTTTGAGTGTTAATTTTCAAATATCGTATGCAGAGCTTGTCCTTGGGCACCAGATATTCAATGGCCAAACATTCAGAACCACCAGCAGCAAAAAGCCTTTCCGAATGAACCAGGTGGGTAAAAAAAATGTCCAAAAATGGTTGGCGTTTCGAGTGAAGCTCGGCTCATCGGCAAAGAACACAACCCTGTGAAATTTGGAAGAAGGCGTAGATGCCAGTGGTGTCCCACGATGGGAAAAGTAGTGCGAACAAGTTTAACAACAAGCGAACAAGTGCGAACATGTTCATGAAGTGGTTAGCACAAGCTAACTTGGTGAAGCAAACCGTGTAGATCAACGGGACAAATACGTCCGGTTTTCTTTATCCCAATTGAGTGCCAATGGGACAAATATGTCCGACTTTTTTTCACTGAACTATTCCTTTTACAACTGTGAAATTTGTTGAGAACCGTTTCTGTGCACCTCATCATCTCGTGCAGTAAAAATTTTTCCATCAATTTTGCAAAAAAATATATGCTGTCCTACAAACGGCTAGTAGGTTATTGTATGCAAAACGCTACTCTCTTAACATCTGATAGGTTCACTTACTAAGCTACCAGCATTGCGCAAAAATAACAAAAGTGTCAGTGCAGTAGTTATATTCCAATGACAGCATGACTCTTGCGTTAGCAGCATTAGCATATGCATGCTATTATGAATTCTGATGTGGTACACCGAATGCTGATATTTGAGCGCTGGCTTCGCAAGTTATTAGGGTTATGCAATTGGCGCAGCACACATAAATATACAGCCTGTTGCACATGCAAATAGTGTTATCAGAAATCGCTGATTTGGTAACACGGGCCGCATATCTTCGGTTCTGAGGAGCCGGCAGCGGGAACAGAAGCCAACCCATTTATTTCATAGTTTTAGCTCGGCGTTCGATTCACACACTCTAATATAGTATCATAATTAGATTGCCGTTTGTATGCTTGGCCAATAAGGTGAACGAGAAAGAGGTGATAGGAAAAGAGCAGCAGGTAAAGAATAGTGTGGCGATGCAGATGCTTTCAAGGGGAGTCCAATGTAAAACAGTTTCGGTAAACGAGGCTGAGGGGTCAGTGGAATTTGCTGTCAGCACGCGAGAAACTGATTTTGGCTGGAAAATCTGACTCTGGCCGCACCAAGCCTAACACCACATGAGTGGAAAGTTGTCACCAAGCGTCTTCGAGACAGCTCGCCGGGACCAAGCATCAACATCCCGAAGGATCTCCTTTATGCCAGGTGTTCCACGGAAGCCCGCCTTTAATTTTTAAAAATATGCTTTGTGGAGTAGATACACGGCTTCTGCGGCACAATAATACCAGTGTTGGCGGACATCAGAAAACAGGTGAGTAATGTTAACTGCTAGGTGCCTGGTTTCAATTAGTGATTTGTCGCCAGCTGTTAATAATAGCCATATTAGTTTTTTATAACTCCGAAAACGAGATTAGCATCGGCGCTGCGGCTCAACAAATTTTCGCCATTTGGCGCAAAATGACGCGCGCTTTCGAATAGCCGGCACGCAAAGCTCATTTATGGCCTTTTCTTGTATTTTATTACATTGATATGAAAGGGGTGAACACCGCCGGACTGCGCAGAGCTCTCTTGAAACTTTCTTCCCCGCTGGGGCCACGCGGGCACGCACAACCCCGAGTGGACATGCCGTAGTAATTGTCGACTTATCAGCGCCGATGAGGCAGGGGGCCCTTCACTGCTCAGTGAAAGTAGGTGTGCCTTCACAAGCAAGAAACGAGCGGGCGAGCAGCTCAAGCAAGACCGATTTCACGAGCATTTGCGCTACTCCACCGCCGCGGCGATTCACTCTGGGAGCAGTAGTACTCCAGCCGGCGGCCGCATCGGCGCGGTGCGTGGCGTACGCGCCACACGATGTTTATCTGCATGAATGCTGTGGGGCAAGTGGGTTCATTTGAGGGGTGTCACGCGTTCCGAAAGCTGTGCGGAGCAGAGGGCCCGGATTTTAGAGCGGGAGCTCTACTTCACGACCAAAGCTGGAAAGGCCGGACCGTCGCTGAAGTCTTGACCTTGACCTGGCCACTGCACGAGAGCCTATCCTATCGCCCCAGTTTTTTTTTCTTTATTGCATGGAAATCAATCCTGCTGAGCTACCAAATTCTTTACGTTCGCACGTACTATTCCGCAATGCAGGCGCACATAGGAGTGTACGAAAACTATGCTATCACCGCAGCTGATCACGCCTCGTGCTAAACTGCAACACAGTCTCGCACTGTGCATTGCACATTGTCGTCTTCATCAATTTCCATCTGCGGCTTAACCTGAGTCTAATATTGTCGCCAAACGTGCCGACGACCCAGCAAAGAAAACATGAGCCAATCCGGCTAAACGCATGCTTTCGCATGTCTACTCGGTTTAACTACGTTAGGACCTTACCATTTTTTTTCGTCTTCTAGATAAGAAGAAAATGTCCCTAAAGTAGCACAGAAGCTGTTCATTTTTTGTTTTGTACAAATTCTAGCTCTGCGTCGTTTGTTTCCGCTATGCACCCTGGCCAATCCCCCCCGTGGGTATGTGCCATTAAGCCTGAGGACATCATCATCATCATCATCATCATCATCATCATGCGGGGCAGCGGAGGCGGTCAGATTCACCTTTGTGCTGTCTTGTCAAGGCGTCTTTACAGCGATTTCTGCCCGATGTAAGGTTTTGGGTGAAGACGCTATGAGCGGCGTATAAACGTTTTGTCTCTCTCTGTCTATTTATTGTTATATTCAGGAGTGCACAGTGCGCTTGTGCTTGATGCGCATATTCACGCCTGATACCTTAAGCTGCCATAGCAGTGAATAGTATGACGAAGAAATGGCGAGAAATAAAGACAGCAAACATACTGTGATATGGCTAGTGGATCCCTTGATGGATACCGCGAAAATTAACGGGGCAAAATTAGAAGGCAAGAAATGTAAGCACTGTCTGAGGGCGCTCAAACGCGTGCATCATCATCATCAGCCTGACTACGCCCACTGCAGGAGAAAGGCCTCTCCCACATCTCTCCAATCGACCCTGTCCTGTGCCAGCTGCGGCCCCCTTATCCCCGCAAACTTCTTAATCTTCCGCCTACCTAACTTTTTGCCGCCTCCTACTATACGCTTGCCTTCTCTTGGAATCCACTCCGTTACCCTTATAGCGACCATCGGTTATCTTGCCTTCGCATTACATGCCCTGCCCAAGCCCACTTCTTCCTCTTGATTTCAACTAGGATTTCATTAACCCGCGTTTGTTCTCTCACCCACTCCGCCCGCTTCAGATCTCTTCATGTTACACCTATCATTTTTCTTTCCACAGCTCGCTGCGTTGTCCTTAACTCAAGCTGAACTTTTTTCGTTAATCTTCACGTTTCTGCTCCATAGGTGAGTCCCGGTGAGACACAGCTGTTGTATACTTTTCTCTTCAGGGATATTGGTAAGCTAGACCATTCATGATCTGAGAGAAACTGCCATATGCGCTCCACCCCGTTCTTATTCTTCTGGTTATTTCACTCTCGTGATCCGGACCTGCGATCACTACCTGCCATAAGCAGACGTATTCTCTTACCGCTCCCAGTACCTCCCACCTCGCGTACAACGCTGGAACCTGACGGGTAGGGTACTGCACCGGATGGAGAGACCTGCCTCGTATAGCTGAGCGCATTGTTGTCGCTGCGGAATACGTTTGGTTTGCCTTGATTCCCTTCGTTGTGCCAAGGATGGCGTGTCCTCGGCAGCACCTAGTGGCGTTCTAGGGCTTAAAGATGGCTGAATACGTAGTCTGAGACGGAGGCTAGGCAGGCGTGCGGTGAAAACGGCTCAGAGCATTCGCCTGTTTGGCCTTGTTGCTTGGAAAAGCGAAAAGCGTCGGGACGAAGTCTGGGTGCCAATGTGACATCCAGGCTTTTTATGCTCATCAATAAAAGGTTTATTCACAGAGTGCGCACGTATTTATCATCAATAGCTCGTCCGTAGCTGTAGCAAAGTGATTCCCGCACAGTGACGACGTGACGGCTCCAAAGGGCTGCCGTGATCGTCCAGCCGGCGATCAGCTTTGATCCATGCTTAGCGTTACCCCAGTCACTTGGGCAGTTTAACCACAGTTATGTTTAACTGCGGTTACCGAGCTCAACCACGGTTATTGCGAATCAGCGGCCGTTTGTGTGCAACGAATGAAGTGACGCGATGACGGGTAGAGCGATGCTGCCTTTGCAAATATCATGCAAAGCAGTAATACAATGCCTCCCTCAAGCCGTCCGCGCCAAGCCAACATCTGTACATCACTCGGAAACAGAAAAAAGCCGAGGCCTCTTCCGTTTACACACCGAGAATTTCGTCCCTTGTACCGCAGGCACTGATCAGCACGACTGCAGAAGGCTGATGCAGCTAGTTTATTTACCCTACCAGTGTATTTTGCGACACCGCGGCCAGGGGATGGGCGCACGATCAGTAGAGTCGTGAAAAAGGCGTTGATCGTGAAAACTGTTGTTCCCGTCCAAGTCTGTTTAACATTACTTTGGTTTTTTGCATATTAACTTTTAGACCCGCAGTACTGCTCCGCCTGTCTCATTCATTCATCATGTTTTGCAGTTCATGTCCTGAGTGACCTAGCAAGACAATGCTATAAGCGAATCGCAGATTACTTTGGTATTCTCCACTGACTCTTATCCCCAGCTGTTCCCAATCTAGGCCTCTGAATACCTCCTGTAAACAGGCGGTGAACAGCGTTGGCGAGATCGTGTCTCCCTGCCTGACACGCTTTCTGTCTGGAGCGTCAGCGTCTGCAAACACGCTGACAAGTTGGAGACTCGGTGAGGGGAAATGCTCGCAGTCAGTATCCAGCGTGAGGGTGGCGTTGGGAGCAGTGGCGGCATGTTGGAGGCAAGGACAGCTGGCAGCAAAGCTGAAAGCAGGAAATTCGCGCGTGGAAAGGGGTGTCAAATATTTTGTTGTTGTTTTCTTGTTTTTTTCACGACGGTCCTGAGTTTGAGATTGCCCCACCCTCATGGGCTGCGTAAGAATTTCATTGGTTTACTGAAACCTGGGGCGGGTCGCCAGGAATGACCGCCCGAACTGCTTTATTTCTGAAGACTTTAAAAAGTCAGGAAAGAGCCTTAAACAGCAGTCTAGGTAGAGGCTTCGTGCTCATCACGTACTTCCACAGAGCCTAGGCTTTAGCAGCTCATCAGTCAATAAGTAAGGCTCTGTAAACGCTTCTCTGTGTGAGATCGTTTTGTGTTTCAGTTATAAGTTTTTGTCATGTGACCTTGCTTATGTAACTTAAAGTTTGCACTTTTGTAAATTATTTAAATATACTTTACCATCTGCATCATCGATCGTCTGCTCCTTCACTACAGCCGAATCGCCACGACTGGAGGGGTCTGAGCCCCTCCGGAGAAAGGGAACGAACCGTCTTTAATTTTACTCTTCCCTTTCTGTAACAAAGCTTTTATTCTTGGTAGAAAAATGGTTTTGCTCTTGGAGCGGGAAAGCAGCGCCTTTTGTCTTATACAATTTATTGATACAGAATATTGATTCAGGAAAAGGTAACAAGAGGGTTAATGTTTCTTCGCATTTGTTTCAATGTCTAGAATTATTACCTGTAACTAACAAATTGGTGGCGTCTGCGTAGTAGATGAGCAATATTTGGGGTCTTATCATTATGATGCGTAAATAATTAATGTACGGACACGAAGAAAGGGGCCCTAAAATTCATTCTTGCGGTACCCCTGTGGTAACGGTTTTCATCTCTGATGAATATTCATTTTGTGAGACGAACTGCTTACGGTTCTTCAAGTAAGCGGCCAAAAAACCTATATGCTACACTATGAACAGCACTTGACTAATTTTTTAAGCAAAGTTCCATGACATAAGGAATCAAAAGCTTTTTATAAGTCTGCATACAGCTCTAATGTTAAAGAAAGATTTCTAAGAATAATTCCTGTGTTCTATAGCAGTGTGGTTTCCGTGGAATGTTTTTTTTTTAGAATCTGTGTTGGAAGTTATGCAAGATGACTTGCTTGTCACGTTTGCTAGCATTAACTTTCGCACCAAACAAACATAAAAACAGGCAGATGACCGCTGGTGTCTGTTACGATAACATTTGCCTTAATTAGGGGTTGTGAAGTATTTATAATAAAGAAATCGAGTGATGTTAACGCCGTTTCTAACTCTCGTTGCAGGTGTGTAGGCAAAATGAAATACACACGCAGGAACAGCAGATGACAAGGATTTTCTGTTCGTAGTATATTCAAGTAGGTTAACATATAATACCCTCCGAGAGCAAGTTTAAGTCTGTTCTCTTTTACATAGCAAAGCATATTTTCAAGGAAACAACAAAAATTATCGAATGGTACCACTTTTGGGCTATGTAATACCCCAAATATATGTTTGCTGACGAAAAGCTACGTTTCGTAATCATCGGTTACAACAGTATAATTACTTTCCACGTGACATTCACGGGGCTTTTTGGCTAAAAGAGAGACACCACGACCATGCCTCGAATACCGTGTTATTTATAAATGAGAGTATGACTGTGGTGTATACATCTGCAAATTTCTGTTATATCATGTTTCGATTAGTATGAGCACTGTAGGTTAAAAGTTAAGGCTATCAAAAAGAAATTCTAATCATAAACTTTCTACTTTGCTGAGTGACAATCCGGTTCTACAAAACATAAACACGGCTTGTACTTACTGCTGAAAGCCAAAAATTTATGGCGCAAAATGGCCGTATTGTACACTTACTCATGTTTCCGCATCAGGTCAGGTCATTTACTGCTGGAATGATCTGACAACATTTGCTGGGTCGCCTGTGTCCTAGCATATCAATTTTTGTTTTCTGATTGTGTGTCAAACAGAGTGGTATCCATGACTAATAATCCAGCCCTTTGTTCCCAAAAAACTTCCCTGCTATGTTTGGCAATGTTTGCTAGCGTGAACGCACGGCTGTATCTTTCAAGCGCTTACGTTTTCTTAGCCACAAATCTGTCTGTGCTTGGCAATTGTAGCGTATAGTAGCATTCTCGGAACTTTATCTGCCTTAGCTGGAAGACGATGAATGGCGGTTATGTCATTCGGAACAGTGACGATAAGGAACAACGAGAACACTAGAGAGCTCATGAACTTTCATTCGCAGGTCTTCCACGGCATTCCGCATTCAGGCGTCCGCTGCGCCATTCAAGTTTGTTTACGGCCTCCTGTACCTGGGAAAGCTTTTCAGGAACTGCTTCTTTTTCGATTTTATCAACAGGTTTTTAAGTCACTTTATGTGCATATCTTCATCATCGAGACATTTCAGAACGCCATAAACCCTGAAGGACATGCCCTGAACTGTGCGCTTCATGTCTCCATCAAAGCTTCTGAATTAGAGCTGCTAGCTGTAGCTCAATATCACTGCCACCGACACCCTGTCGGGCTGTCGTGGCCACAGTGCTGACCGGCTTGTCTTCTCGGCGACACTGACATTTACAGCGTTTTTCATATGTCCTTGAAATGCCGCCACGTTTAGAGTAATGAATCTGTTCTGAGCAACAGTTACTCTTTTGTACTGAACTCTTGCGCAGTCTCGGGAAGAGCGACCGAGAGAAAAATGCTTAGTTGCGGCTGCACCACTGGCACAGTGACAGCTTCCCGCTAACATACCATGCAAGGTCATCAGCAAGCCACTCAGCACTCTAAATCAAGGGTCATATACGAGCTAAAGCCAACAAAATCAACCAGTTCGTGCCGGCGGCTTGGCGAAAGCAAGCAGTCATAATTCGCTACATCAGTTTCTGCTAACTGAAGGACCAGTTGGCAGCTATTGATCTAGGGAATTATGATTGCTTGCTTGCACCAAGTCGCCGGCACTAACTGGTTAATTTAGCGGGCTTTAGCTCATACAAATTTGTTTCTCTCTCGCACTCTCTGCGAAATGTGCGAGGCGTACGTGTCTGTGCTCGAACGCATAAACCAGCGCTTCTCATTTAATCAGAATCAAATGTCAACTCCGCACAGACAACACCAACAACCTGTTCATTTTCTCGCTTACAAGTGCCGACCGCTTGCAGCCGTGCTCGTTTCAATAGGGATTTGTACATGCCCTTCTGGACAGCACATTTTTCCTTGAGAACTGCCATGTCAAGGCTTCCGCTACTAAAACTGTCTCAGAAAAAATAACCTGACTACATGAAGCTTAATACGTCTGTATACCACACATTAAGCGAGATGTGTCTTGGTCGTCGCTTAAGGGTGGGGAATGAAGCCACCGTAAAACTAACACGAGTCAGACGCTAGGCAGGGAAACGCAGTTATCACATTTGCTGAAGGAGGTGTTTGTTAGAAAAGACGAGATTACTAACCAGAGGTCGATGAAGAAATAGTTGGGCTGAAGTGCAAGTAGCCTGATGTTTCTTCGTCTTTGCTGCCGCGCGAGCCCCATGGTCGCACGAAGTCATGGGTGGGTCCACAAACAAATTCGCGGAAGAGACGTCGGAGAGCGCACGTTAATGAAAAGCGCCAATCACGGCTAAAAAGTGCAACTTCTGCGTTGGAAAAAAAAATGTAGGGGGGGGGGGGGGGGGCGAATGGAGTGACCGACTTAATCTCTGAATTAATTGCTCTATTGTGTTTCCCTTCCAGCAATCTGCCTGTCACGGATCTTAACAACGAGCAGCCGCATTTTCATAACTGAATAATAAAATTAACTTTTTTTTTTCACTTGTACGTTGATTATATAGAAGGAAGGCTGGCGCACAAGTGCGGCCTGTGCCATTTGGGGCTGGGCGCTAACAGCACGTCTTGACGTCTGAACTTGACAAGAAGTACTGTAGCCTTTTCTGTTCTTTTTTTGCCATCATAAGCGCGCGCACACACGCACACAAAGAAATGGTCACCCCTTTTCACCTTTCTTTTTTTCCCCTGTTCCCCTGACCCGATGGCATTGCGTACTCCTGTTCGGTTTGCGGACGCACAAAGAACGCAAGGGCGCTGCGTTTGCTTTTTCGGGGTGTCGCCTGAGAACCTTCAGGTGTCACCCATTTACTTCTCTCAAACTCCACGCACATAATCAATCAGAGACAAGAACAATTATCCCCCCACCGCCACCCCACCCACAACCTCTCGCGGGTTTCGTACGAAACGCGGGCTAATCTAAAGAAAAAAAAAGACGAAATCGAAAAGACGAACTGGAATAAATGCCGCAGATTTGGTGCATTTCCTCGCAGAAGAGGCATCAAAGCGCGCACGCAAATCGCGAAGTCCGGGATTGGACCGAGCCGAGTGACGTCACGCGGCATCAATTGGGCGCCGGACGGCAAAGTGGCGCGCGCGCTGCCCACTCGATGCACGCCCACGCCGACGTCGCCGGTCACGTGACGACGTCCGAAAGTGGCTCCGGGCTGGGAGCGAGGGGAAGGGTCCCGGCAAGGGCGGCCGGTATAAAAAAACTGCCGCTACAAGTTCGTCCCGCGAAGTGGCAAGCACCCAGGAAGGCGTCTTCCCGACCGTCGAACAGCACTGGTGAGAAGGACAGCGCACACTTCGTTTTTCCGTACATCCATACTGCGCTTAGTAACGCCCGTTTTGAACGCAAATGCTCTCTTCAGCTTGCTTGTGACTGCGACTGCATGAGCGTTTAACCCGCAGAAATTGCATGAATCGGTGCTTGTAGGCGCCAAAGCTTGCGATGTAAGCTTGAAGTTGCTAATGCAGCCTGAGCAAAAAAGAGCACTTGTCGCGCACAAAGGGTAATAGTTCTTCAGGATTTCCCGCTGCTAACAATTGCGAGGCAATGTTGCATGGTGGTGTTTTACTCGTACCAAACTAAAGGAGCTTCTTTCGCTCTTCATTTGACAGTCGCAAAAAAGCTGGGCTGAGGTTTCCCGTCATAAAAAGAAAAAAAAAAACAAACTTGGGTTCTTTTGCGAGCATGTATTGCCTTCTTTTTCTAAAACCGTGCTATAATTTATTCACAGTAAATTCAAGCTATCAGTCGGTAAGCCGAATGTACAACTGCATTTACGAGTGTCATGCACTCTAGTGCAGCCTAAATCACGCTGAGCGCGGTCAACATATGTGTGTGCCTCCGATATTTACCTCACCATGTTGCTAAGGTCAAGCCTTGAGTCGAGACACGGTTGGCTGTCGCTCGTTCAACAGCCAGTCGCACGGCTCCAAACGTGGGTTCAGGTGTCCATGGTGGGCGTCTGGTGTGCGCAGTGCTTATTGCAGGAAGCGCAATAACAGAGTTCGCTATCTCACCACGAGGCATGCTGAGTTGTTTAAAACATTAAATTGAAAGCGCGAAAACATTAATAGCTTCACGGGAAACTGCTTCATGTATAAGCCGTTTCGCAGAGTGCTAAAAGCGTCCTAATCCAGTAGCAAATTGGAACAGATCAGCTGATTTGTTACATGTCACAGTATCGGAGAACCTGAGAGTGCGGTCATCACTTGAGAGGTGGTCGTTGACATATCTCCGTGCAGTTTTTATGGAGAATTCACCTTTCAACTGGTGCTTTGCTGCGCTCACGACATACTGGTATTCGCAGGTACTTGCATCTTGATCTCCCTTATTTCATGCGACATGTCCGTAACTCCCCTTTTCTCCTCCGTATAGCAGAAAGGAGAAAGAAATAAAAGTTGCAACATTCCTTTCCTCATAGGGCTCTAACCCTGCATTCGTACATGTCCCCCATCATTTCTTATCCACAGCCTATGAAACGAGCTAAATTGTACCCCAGTATTGCTCTCATAACACAAACTCCTCACGTTTGACTTGCCGCGTTATCTTTGTCCTAGACGATGGGCAGAACATTGGCGAGTCGGCAGCTGAGTCCTGCAAATGGCTTTTGCCTGGCCGCAAGACCTTAAGTTTAATTCGGCAAAATATCTCTCCTTCGTGCCACGTTCTTCCGAAAAGTTGGCAGTCTCCGCACTCTCCCCCAAAGTTACTGCTGTTGTAAAGGACGCTGGGTCGACTTTTTGTCATTCGCCTCGCTTGTAATAGCAGCTGCACCTGCGATAGTGGGCTAGCTGCATGCGCGTGACTAGCGTTTCTCAGTAAGAAGAGAATCCGGCTGAAGACCAACGGTTGTTTAGAAGAAAGCAGGACAGCTTGCTACTGCTCAACCAAAAGTGAAGTTCATCTTTTGCAGCCAGAGAGCTTGGCCGTGCGCAACGCATTAAGAATGTACAACGAGTCCAGTACAATGCGCACACCGCATGCTGTAACTGAGTACAACCTATTCTTGTTGTACTTTCACAAACGCAACTTTAGCCAACAACGATACTCCTTCGTCTTTTACGCTTGGCAATACAGGACGATGTGGCCTTAGTGATCAGCGCTGTGTTGTGTGCGCGTCCTTCAAAATCCCACTAAAAGCGATTTCATGCATTCTGCTACCAGAAACATGAGTTCAGACTCTTTACACGAATGCTTTCTTTGTTTAGTGCTGATGCGGTCATGCTCCATAATACAAACGCTTTCCAAATGGCCGGCTGTATTAACCGCGGTCTTTTGACTTGTTAAGTCATCAGTACTGTCGTGAAAACCCGAGGGTGGGTTCATGCTGGCACTTTTTGCGGCAAGCGCTGCCTGCTTGGTTAGATTTGGTCATGTTGGCTTAGCAAACAGTATGGATCTTTGTTAGAACCAGTATACTGAAGTAGACATTAAACTAATAGATTCATCTTAGATTATTATGTGTTAAAGCCTGCTGGAGTGGAGTGCTCCGGATTAACTTCGACCACCTGTCTTTGCTGTTGTTGAAAATGTTTATTGACCAAATTAAGTATGAACCCCGTGGTTTGAGTCCCTATTTTAGGATTCTACTGGGCGAAGCTGCTACGGTAGCCCTGTTTACGAGCCGTTTATGGCGCCCAGGGCCTTTGTTCAGCAGGGCAGTCTGCCACTAGTTAAAGGTTCTTTGACATGCACTGATACCGCACGGCACGCGACAGTTTCTGCGTTTATTCTCCGTCAAAACAGCGATGCCGTGGCCGGGATCGAACCCGTGAACTGGCGTCGAGTAGCAGGGTGCCTTTATAGCAATGAGCTGTCTTGGCGGGTCAGCGTAACTAAAATAGAATGCAATATAATATTACGTGGCATGGAGTAGATCACGCGAACGCTGATGTACTCGCCTACTGTTTCCTTTACCTGCGCTCCAAATACACATCAAAGGTTTGCAGTCTGGTCCAAAGGTCAAAGTGTCTTATCCTGCTTATTCTACAACGTACAGCCATAGTCGAAATTCTCGCTACTTTTCCTTCAAGAAGGCACTTGTCGTACTGGTGACGGCGCCCGACGTATACGCTGCCATTTAATAGAAAAGTATCATTTAAGGGTCATGCATCTTAGATGCATGACCCTTAGATGCAGCTCGGATGCATCTTAGATGCAGCTCGGGAATCGAACCCCGGTCTTCGGCGTGCGAGACGAGCATGCTATCCGCTCCGCCATGCCAGCTCGATGGTTTGGAACGAACAAAGGCGCGTCTAGTGAGTACGGTGTCTTCGCTCACTCCCATCCTCCTCCCTTCCCTTCCGGCGAAGTTTAGGTGTCCACCGAGATATGAGAGACAGATACATTTCCTTTCCTCAAAAACCAATTTACCGACGAGCGAGGCGTAGAACCGAATGGGCAATGGCGTTCTATGGACTCCCTGGCCGCATTGCAAGATGCTGTCGCGTTCCACTCTTAGAGGCGAAGCTTAACATCTTAACCACACATCAGTGACCACACTTTAGGTCAAAAAAGTGCCCCCTGAATTTCGACGGGTGGTTACCGAGATATGTGAGACAGTTACTGCGTAATTTCCTTTCCTCAAATGAACCGCCGCGGTGGCTCAGTGGCTATGGTGCTCGGCTGCTGTCCCGAAAGACGCGGGTTCGATCCCGGCCGTGGCGGTTGAATTTCTTTGGAGGAGAAATTCGAGGCCCGTGTACTGTGCGATGTCAGTGCACGGGCCAAAATTTCCGGAGCCCTCCACTACGGCGTCTCATAGCCTTAGTCGCTTTGGGACGTTAAACCCCATAAACCAACCAACCTTTCCTCAAATACCATTTACATTTTCTTCATTACGGTCGCCTTTCTCTTCTTTCACTCCCACTTCCTCCCTTCCTCTACGGTGCGGTTCAGGTGTCCACCGAGATGACAGAGAATTACTGCGCCATTTCCTTTCCTCAAAAAGCGTTGCGTTCAAAGGGCAAGGCATCGCGCCGAACGGGTGGTGGCGTTCGTGGACTCCCTGGCAGCGCTACAACACGCTGTCGCGTTCCACTCCTAAAGGCGAAGCTTAAGCGTCATTAATTAGCATTTAATTAGTATTCAGACATTAATTAGTAATTAACCACTAATTAGTGATTTGTCATCACTTAGTAATTAGTACTCAATTGTATATGACGCCACCAGTGCCACAGAAGCAGCGAAAGTGGCTCGGAAAACGCTTTCGCCTCTACGCACTTTAGACAGTCAAAGTGCCCCCTGAATTTTTTGCATTGTGCCAGAATGAAAGCACAACAACTTGGTCAATATTTAAAATCATTTTTAACTGGAGAAGATTTGGAACATTTGTCTTCAAAAAACTACCAGTCGCAATCATTGATTTTTTTACAGCCATATTAGAGGAGAAAATAAGAAATATAGTTGCCTAGGGCGTACACTGACTAGGTTTAGTCAATAATAACGTGAAATGTAAATGTAAGAATGTAAGATAAGCGAATCTTTAATAGCTGCTGTCTGGTCTTATTTTCAGTCGTATCATACCTGATTCTGTTATCTGAAGGAAGATGCAAAGGGTTCTTTCTTTCTTTCTTTCTTTCTTTCTTCCTTTCTTTCTTTCTTTCTTTCTTTCTTTCTTTCTTTCTTTCTTTCTTTCTTTCTTTCTTTCTTTCTTTCTTTCTTTCTTTCTTTCTTTCTTTCTTCCTTTCTTTCTTTCTTTCTTTCTTTCCTTCCTTCCTTCTTTCTTTCTTTCTTTCTTTCTTCCCTTCTTTCTTTCTTTCCTTCTTTCTTTCCTTCCTTCCTTCCTTCCTGAATACTGCAAACCTTGTAAAAGTCCAGGCAGGGGGACAAAAAGATAAACAAAGCAATAAAAACGAAGTTAATAAAGTATTGAACTATCAAAGTAAGGCGAGAGGCAATAAAGAATCATTCCAATCTGCTGCAGTGCGAGTAAAAAAAAATGAAAATTTGAATAAATCTGTTCGTGCAAAATACGGCGTCAGCAAATTTGGATGATGGTAGCGAGTATGCCTCGACGTCAAAGGAAACGAATAGGGTGATGGGTTAATTGCTAGATCTCGATTCCTAAGCAAGAAAAGAAACTGCAAATGTAAATTTTTCCTTCCTTGTTCGAGACACTGAATGCCATTAGCCTGCATTATTTCAGAGGGTGAGTCATGCGGTAAAAAATTCGAGTAAGCAAACCTGACAGCTTTCCTCTGTATCTTTTCGAGACGGGTAATATTGTTTTTAGTAAACGGGTCCCAAACAACGCATGCATATTCGAGTTTCGGTCTAATTAGTTAATTGTATATCATGAAAAAGATTATGCCAGCTAGAAGTGTACCTGTAGGCCAGTGTCGACTGCGTAAGCGTTTGAGGCTTGCGCCCCAAAAGACCTTCCTCATCTTTGCTGTCCTTTCCTTATTTTGGTTATTTGCCCCATCTGAATCATACAAATACTGCTGCACTCCGGCCCCCCAGGTCCCTTTTATTACGTCACCCGCAGAACTACTTTCATATCGCAGTCATTGAACCATCTCAACGCCGCCCCGGCGTGGTCTGTCTTTGCTTGCATTGTGCTAACAGCGTAATGTGCAACTAATGCCTCGAAACAGACGCGTGCTCTACCGGACGGGATGCCTAGGAGAGGTCTGGTCCGATTCGGGCCAATGCCGGGATAGGTTAGCAGGCGCTTTTTCATTGACGTTACATACCATAAGAAATGCGGCCACGACGGTCTGTGCTGAACCACTCTTGCGAAGCTCAGGACCAAGGCGTCGCGGCCACGACGTAATCACGATGAGTTTGGGATGGATACATATTGTAACTTAGGCGAGACTACTCTAGAGGGTAAGCCAGCCTTTGCTGCAGTCAATCCTTTGAAATAACTTCCAATTTATTCTCATATGTGCACAGTGCAGAACCAGCCATTCTACAATGCTAGTTATTAAATTTTGGGCCACAGAGTTTTATGCTCAGCTTTATGCTGAAGCAGTGAAACTCGTGATAAGGACGGGAGTGCAGCCAACAAGCAAATGAGCGGAAAGTGGCAGGAGAACTTATACTTGCCTTAACAAATTTCATTTGGCGGCATAGCATTTGGACCTCGGGCGTTCAATATCAACTGAACAAGGAGGGTCGGTTCTTACAGCTCTTTTATCGTACAAGATACCAAAGTTCCCATAGACTTGGTGCTGCAAAATCTGGGACACTGATTGGTCTGGTTTGCAAGCTGGTATATGCTTGGTGGTATAGAGAGCGCAAGATGCCACCTATAGCTAACTGCACAGTTACGTGGGCAGCGTCTTCATCTGCCGGCCCCCAGAATCCGCCCAAGTTTCCCGGATATTGATTCGCAGTTTCGTAACTGGAGTGATCGAAGAGCTGTGGCTGGCTATCAAGTGAATCAAAAGAAGCGTATCGGTTATGGGCTTCTTTACATGATACTCCTTGCGCCAAGGGAACCCGAATTACGCACCTCTAAAGCACGACCTTCTCCTCTATAAGAGCAAGTCTGTCGAGGGAAAGTGTGCATTGTCTGCTAGGGTCAGTGCCCGTCGAACAAAGAGAATAAAACTATGCGTCATCCGTGGGGGCAATGTTCTGTCTCAATAGCATTGTCATCAGTACTGGCTGTCACGAAGGGCACGGTGTCATGGCCACACTCACGAATATTCTCGTTTTTTCAACACACCGTACATACATAGTTCATTCTCCACGCTGACAAACTCGCAATGTTATACCCACATCGTCACATTGATTGACAGTAATTAATAAAATTTAAGGCAGAATAAATTGTTCATAAAATCAACCCGTTATTGGAACGTGGTCTACAAAACTTTTTACCCCACTGCATCTGGTATCAGCTGGCGTCTGAAAATGACGTACCGAAACGAACGGGACTAAGGCATGATATTGGTTCTATGTCACTCCGTAACTTCAAATGGCACACCCCTGTAAGCACATCGCGCGCCCATGCAGTTTTTTCTATACCTGTGAAGTCCGTACTGCCAAGGGTGAGTCAGGAACGCCTCAGAGCTTATGGTTCACTAATTGGGAGCAATAATTTCCCATGAACAGTAAAAAAAAAAAATCTGACCCTCACCGCCAACAGCATTAATTACTCCTTAATTGTTCCTCCCGTGACATTTCAAGAGCGTCTATTAGCGAGCAGAATTTTCAATGAATGTGGACCCATGTAGTTCGAACTACTGCATCAGAATGCCCGTCGCTAAAGTAGTGAAGTGCGCATTCTTAAATTTGGTAGCGTAGGTAGTGATCCAGCACGTGGGCGATGTGGGCCTCCAGGAATAATTGTCACAGTTTTGGGCGGAATGAAGCACGCTGCTCCATTCCGCCCAGCTCTGCAAGGAATAGATAGAGTTGGGAAAATTTGCGTCTGGAGAGCCCAAAATTGAAGCACCTGGTTGGTTTGAATATTAGTCACCAGCTGGCTATCGTGCAATTCTCTGCAGAAATAAATTTTCCAGTATTAGTTTTACTGCCGACAATGACTGCAGCTATCTTGTCAGCGCAGTAACCATTTCTTGTTAGCAAAATCTCGTACAAAGAAATCAGGCAAAATAAGTCGTTGGTCACTAACTACGAGCTTCTTTTTTTGTGCACGCGATTTCAGTCTTAGTATAGTTGATGTGAAAGTTCTTGCGCATATAGATTTTTTTAATCAACCGCGTTTTTCGTGATCTGAGCAAACTGAAAAAAAAAAGTATAAATCTAGTAGCTAGGAAAACGTGCATCCCAGAATATCTCGAGCGGACTGCTCACGATACGTTCAGACCGTCAACTCTACGTCTGCTGCAGCCTCAACAATTCTGCCTAGTGACTGTCTGTACGACGGCGGAACTTCTCAATCATGAACTAACAAGGGATTCCAAAAATCCATATGTCGAGGGACGTGACCCGTCAAAAACCAGCTTTCCTAAGAACGTATGCACTTGGAGGTGGCTGGTTATTGCTGCGATACCAGAATTTAAAATTCTAAACCGAAAGTGTGAAAGTACGCACATTTCGTATCTCCGAGGAGGTAAAATGAAAAAACAAAAACAAAACTAAACTCGACAGATTTTTAAGGAAACTATTTTCTTTATTTGAAGGAAACAAAGCAATATGAATTTTAAACGTCCATGAGTGGGACTGAGCTTGCGGTGTTCATTCGAGTTGGAGCACAGTGGAAGCGACAAACGCAACCACAAACTGCTCGAACAAATTCTTACGACACGCGAGTGAATCGACAGTTTTGAAGGCTGGGGACGCCCCGCCTCAGAGCCCGCCTCGTATGAGCCGGCACGCGTTGCGTGCAATCGAATAATACCGGAATGCGAAAAATTCGCGCGATCGCCGTCCCTAGCTGACGCGAGTGTCGGGCATGTGGCAATCTACCACTGTTACTCGTTTTTGTGTTTCGAGAATAGAAACAGATCTTTTTCCTCTCCAGGCTCGTCGGAGGTGGGATGGACCCGGGCAGTCGCGCGAAGTATCGATCCGAGGAAGACGAGGCTCGCACCTTCTTTTTCGCAATCCGAGCCACGCGCACGGCGGCGAAGCCCGCAAGCAGCAGCTGCCGATGGCTCGGCACGCGGCGATTCTCGCGCGGGACCCTTTTACGAGCGCGTGCTGCGGAGAGGGTGGCGAGAGCGCAACAGCTGCGCGTCGTCCGTCAGGGCCGCGACGCGTTCGAATCGCCACCGCGCCCGACTGCGAGAACAAACAGCCCGACGGCTATTTGCTCCAAGGGGAGCCCTCCGCCGCTCGAGGGGCATTGATTGGCGGCGTCGGTGGGAGCATCGTGCTTGGGCGAGCTGGCATTCTCTTGCCGTGCTGCTCTTGGAATTAGGTCCCTTTAGGGAACGAAACGTGTTCGCTTCTCGATCGGAGGGTATCGTAAATGCTGCCGCGGTGACAACTGAGAGAGCGTGGCCAACAGTCAAGCGTTTTGGGTCAGGAAGTACTGCCGAATAACGAGCTCCAGGCATCCTCTCCACCGGCACCGCCTCATTAAAACCCCACCTTCTCGACCCTTTGGAAAGACGACGAAGGCGTCCGACCGTCGCGAATCCACTGCACTTCTTGCTTGCCTCCCGCAAGAGAGGGAACAGAACAGCCCGTAAATACAGGGACAAAGCTGTGACTCTTGGCGATTTGCTAAGCACGAAAGCAATGGCTGAGAGCAAGAGAAATTACCTGATAACTAGATGAGCTATAAGTCGTGTTTGAAACAAGCCAGTTTCATTGATCTCAGCCACGGGGTGCTCAAGTGCGTTCAGGTTGTTTGACTAGTAAAGAATAAATATATTAAATTTTTCAAAAAGGATCCCCCCGACAGCTATTCAAGGATTACGAAGCGTAAATTTTCTTGTGTAAAGAAATTAGCGTGAAGAACAAAGGCAAAGGACAATGGAGGAGACACATGAGGCGATTAACAAGCGCTACCTACACTACCAAGGATCACTCTTTTCCTTAGGTAGAAGGCGTACTGTCGGGCTTGGCATGTTGCGTTGAAGATGAGCCGCACTAGATGGTCCAACAGGAAATGTTGAAGAGGTAACACATAAAAGGAAGGGCCCGTTATACTAGAAATACAGATCAGAAGGGCGTGCTGTCGGGCTAGTTGGTGATGCATATTGTAAATAAATTACAAATTGCCTTATTCGTGGAAACTAAACTAATCTTTTTATAATAAAGTGAGCCAGCATGGTGTGACAAGTTTAGGTTTTGCTAAGAAAACATCGCAACACCGTAGGCACGAGAGTGGCACCACGACCTTGCCAGAGATATGTTTGTGCGCGGCCTGAGTTGAGTTGTAAGCTACTGCCGTCAATTGCTCCACCCTGGAGACACTTTAATATTGATGGTAAAAGTTGTGCAATCTGCATGACTGCAAATCTGTGACCTAGCACACCTAATCTGCCACGCGCACGACCACTCACAATACTCATCATTTGCTGCTGTCACCATTTTCAGTGCAGCTCAGTGTCGAGGGGCCCATGTTGTGTTTACGCCTTTCTGTTTTGAGCAAACTGCAAAAGAAAACAGCGCAAACTTCTCATTTGGTCTAGTACTAGTTTAATGCCGTGACAGCTTCTTCCACTACTGCTTTGTATAAGCAGTAGTTGGATTCTTGGTTGAGTTGGCGCCGAATGCCCTTCTGTTCGCTTTCTCCGGCTCTCGGCGGAAACGATTAAACTGGATCGCGCGGGTGCGCACGGGCTGGCGCCAACATCACTTCCAGCGCCACCACATCTGCGGACGCTGTTCTCGAAATAATCTTGAAATGCTACATGAGGTATTTATAACGCGCCTATGACATTTAATAACTTTTAGCTTGGTTGCAGATTATCCGTAGTGGTTAAACGGGAAGTAATTTGTCTTAGAGCATGTGGAACAGAACTGAAGTTAGCAACTTTTACCGGATACATTTGTAGAAACAAGAAACGAGGTCAAACACCATGTTTTTGTCTGAAATAGGTGCATGAAAACAAGAGTCCCTTTTTTTTTTTCGAGGCTGTACATTTCTCACTAAGCTCAATGCATCGGAAATCGCCTTTATGTCATTATTCATCAGCATCGTCATCAGCATTATTAAGCTGCGTCAAGTGGTCCAAACCGCTATTTAACCAAAATGAGCAAAACTTTTGTAGGCTTCGGGATTAGTTACATGCACAAATTCAGAAAGGGGAATTTAATTCGGCTTCAAAAACCGACGCCAGGAAAACTGTACTGAGAAATTTCGCCAAAGTAGTTCTCACAGCACCAGCTGTTAGTGTATGAAGTCGGCGTCGCAGTTGTTGCACCGCGATTTCAGATCATGCGACCGCCAACGTGGTCACGTTTCTTGTCACGTGCAAGTAACGAGGTAACATTCCCTCCTTGAGATGCCACTTCTTGTGCGGGCTTTGCCACGTTTAGCTGGCCACTGCGGAAAAGTGTGCTTTGGCGGACTCTTTGCAACGCAGAACAGCGGAACGTGCTGTATGCCCGACGCACGACGGTCATTGTCAATGGCTGCTCGTGCTGAATAACAGTATAAATCGACAGGGCGTCATTTCTTTCACCCTGTAGCGTTTCGGAAGGCTCGGAGCCTATGCTGAAAATTCACTAGTGTAGGTGATGTGCAAGCTGCTGAGCATTCACTACTTCGTCTTTCGTTCGAGGAGAGAGAGAAAAAAAAAGAAGTCCTTATCATTCGCAGGGAAAGCGAATGATAAATGATAAAAGTGCACTGCGTTACACACGCGCAGCCTTAGTAATAATAAATGATGAAATCAGACTGTAAATCAGAACAGAAGGGAACAGTGCTAGCTAGGCAGTCAGCAATGGAGTTTGACAAATAGAGCAAGTTGAATGAAGAGTAACGTTCGTGAATTTTATGAGGAATAGAGGAAAAAAGTGAGAGATTCTGAATATCTGCGAACTGCTGTCTTCTTTCATGAGATAAAGCTTTTCAAGAACCGCTTTTAAATACAGAGCGCGAGAAAATTAAAGCATTTCAAACTGAGGTTCGTGCAGATTATGTGCTCAGTGTTTGAAACAACTGCATATGTGAAGCCGCGTTCAGGTAGATCCTACGCGCAGTGCATCGGGGCAGCGCAGACGCATCATTACATTTTACATTGCAAGATATCAGGCAGGGTGGAAATTGAGGATCGGCAAAGTAAAGAAAAGTCGCAGCCAGGCTCCGCGCCTGCTCGGCTGCCGCGTTTCACACAACCTCCGATGGCGAGAGGACCCAGTGGCGGACGCCCAAGAAAGCTGCCAGACGACAATGATCCGAAGGGCCTCGTCTGGTGGGCTTCACTGATAGGGGACGACGGCCGCGCACATACGCTGACGTGAGAAGAGGTGAAAACGATGGTTCTGATCCCTACTGGCACTGGCGGTTCCCATCGCTTTCAATTAGGCGATGAGAGCAGGCCGGCCGTCTCTGCTCTGGAAGCGACAGACCTACCAGATAACTCGTTGCGGACATCGGATTGGGCCCCGCAGCGCCGTAGAACATCGGAGCCTGGTACAATACGCCATTTATTCGTGCGTCTCATTACAGCCCCGCGCATCCAGCACAGAGAGCCCGTATTCAGAGAATGAAATCTGTGCATCTGTCTGGCACTTTTATCTCAAGGTCACGGTTCTATTTGCGCTTGTTCCGACCGCACTCAGGAAGAGATAGATGCTGGAGCAAGATATCGAGTTGTTTTCAGGCTTCAATCACTGCCGATGGCCTTCATGTGCTCACATATATCTTATTACCTGCCATTTCGCAGATTAGAACCTCCTGCTTCGTGCGGTCACGTATTCCCACTGACACGTGCTGTTTTCCTATGTTGAACTGCCTCAATCAAGGAGGGATCAGAGGATAACAAAAGTACCACCATTTTCACTAATCATTCACAAAAAGTGTTTTATTTGAAATTTTCCTCCGTGAACCAGGGATACGCCACACAGCAAGACTCATAAGTTGACGCAGAAGAAAGACTACGAAGAGTAGAATGGGCAAGAAAGCGAAATAGAAATAAAATTGCCCTGTTCACACTTGAAGAAAGAATACAGGAGTATCCCTGCGCTGTGCCCGCCGTGGTGGCTCAGGGGTCACGGCGCTCGGCTATTGAGACGGAGGACCCGGGTTCAGTTCCGGACGCAGTGGCCGCATTTCGATGGCTGCGAAACGCGAAAACCACCCGTGTGCTTTGTGGTCTCAGGGCACGTTAAAGACCCCAGGTGGTCTAAAGTAATCCGGAGCCCTTCACTACGTGGGTTCTCTCATAGCCTGAATCGCTCCGGGACGTTAAACTCCACATTATATACCACTATTTTTGCTGACTTCATTGAGATTAAGACGAAGAGCTCATTTGCGATTAAGCACAGTGTAATAAAAAAGAATGTACGGTGAAGAAAAGAGAAGATAATTTATAGGACAATTTATTTTTTCGGCTACCGGTAGTTTCTGGTTATATCTCTACGGAGGATGCCACACAGGCCTGAATTCTTCTTTTTTTTTCTGAGACGGTATATTTCTAAACATATATTTTTCTGAACATATTTTTTTCCTGAACATATTAAATGTTACATGAGTATCATCACATCAACAATTTCCGCTTCAGCTTCGTATACCGAGTTCGATGCCGTTTTGTAGTGCGTGTCTGCTACCGGATATCTTTCTGCGGAGGACTCCAGTCCATTAGAGCAGTAGAACCACGAGAGGCAGGTGTGCAAGCACTTTACTTAGCAGTGTGCGCAACAAAAGAAAAACATCGAAAAATATCGATACGCACGAAAAGCACTGCCAGGCACCACTTACCGCAACAGGCCCGAACCGGAAAGTCTGAGCAGCTGATGTTGGGAGCTTGTCAACAAAGTGGGAACCCGACTCCAGAGCAGCTTTCGCTGACGCTCCAGTAGCTCTCGTTCTGACCCTTCTACCAGCGATTGGTTGTGGGCTTCGTGATATGTTGTTGTTTGCCTCTGCTGTAGAGTACATCACTACTTTGTTTTTCGCTGTAACCGAGCTCTATTTTTAGACGCAAGTAAAACTCAGTCAGAGTGGCAACTAATAGCACCACTGCTCTTCGTTCTGTATTACGGGGCTGCCATTCCTGTATTATAAGACTCGCTTGGCGTCAGCAGAAGTATGTCGCCGGCAACGTACAATATTCCAAAGAGCGTGCTTCTTAAAACAAAAAAAAAAAATGAAAAAATGGGACACTATCAGGTCGAGCCTCATGCGCTTTGCCGAGCCGGCGTCACACGGGCTCGACTACCTAAACGCTAGCTCCAAACGATAATCGACTGCCGTCATCAAACAGAAAGGTGTGCTGACTTTAATCGGGGCCCGACTGCGCGGGGAGACGTCGGAACAGGCTACGCATACTGCCGCCGCCGCCGCCGTTAATCCCCGACTCCTCGGCTCTCCCCTTCCCCGGTCGTTCACATCACAGACGTCCCTTATATGAGCATTTATGCCGGACTAGGCTGGCGTCAAGGCAGTCTGAGCACCGCTCATGACGGGGGACGCCCGTAATCCTTTCTGCGGTCCATTCGTGGCACCGGCGCGCTGACAGCCGGGAAGGAGACAAGCGGCCACTCGTCGTCTTGACGCGGGAAGCGCGTCTGCCGCGCAGACAGCGACGAGTGGGCTCTCACGGGAGAGATCTCGTCCCCTTCGCAACCAAAGAAAAGCTGCCGGCCATTAGCGTATTGGCGCGGACCGTAAGGCGGCCGCCGCGTAATTCAGCCGCTGGACGCTCGCCGCAGAGTCGCTGGATTTACGCAGACATTCTGAGGAGTGCTCTTTTGGGCGAGTTGGCTGAATAGCCGCATGCCGCCCGGAGGAATCAGAACTCGAATGCAAACACCATAAATAATTTATACGCGGATAATCGTTACTCTGCGGAGTCAGCGTCTCAAGTTACTGCCAGAGAAATAACACGAAAGCTAAATCCGACATTCATCCGGATGGTATCCGCTGGAAGACAAAGGCCTCCTCCATGGAGCCCCGTTCTGCGCCAGCTGCTGGTCACCACACGCTAGCAAATTTTCCATCTCGTCCGCCCACCTGTTTCTCTCGGCTTCGTTTTCCCTCCCGTCGAATCCACTTTGCTACCTGATAAGAAACCATCTGTTCTCCACCCGTGTCTTGATTTCTGCTAGGATACCATTCAGTCACGTTTCCTTCCTAACTCACGCTACTCTCTTCCCATCTCTTATCATCCCTATTATTTCCTTTTCCATGCCTCACTGCGTTGTCCTCAGTTTAATTTCGTCCTCTTTTGTTAGGCGCAGAGGCGAGCGCTGTGGCTCGACAAAATTTGGCTTTTTTGACTAGTTACGTGCACTGGAAAGGTTGCTTTGACTGCATGCTTTTCGAAAGCGCATCTTTTTTAGCACAATGTAGCCAAATTTTGTCGAGCCACAGCGCCGAGGATAATCGCGTTTTCTAAATTATAAAAACTGATATGACTATCACTAACGACCAACTACAAACCTCTTTGCAACCAGTTGCCTAGATGTGATAGTTAAAAAAATTATCATAAATTAGTTCACCGCCTTACTACTCAAGACAATTCACCGCCTTTCCGGTGTCCGCCAACACTGGTAATACTATGCCGTGAAAGCCGTATCTTTCCATCCAAAATCTTATTTTTGAAAATTACTTAACGTCTTCCCAGAATTACCTGGTAGTGTCAGGTTCTAGGCGTTTCTTTTCGAAGTGTATTGGCCCAGTAGCAGTACAAATAAATGATGTGTACAAAGTGACACCACTTGGTTTGCACGCTCTATGGCGTGCGCTTCTTCGCCATCTTTGAGAAAAATTTCTGGGTGAGTTAGGAGCGATAATGGGTGCCTCCCCATTGAACCGCGGAGTGATGCTCCCGATGCATACGAAAAACTGGGCGGCCGAGTGCGTTGTGAACCCAAAGGTACGAAAAAGTGGGGAAGGCGACACGAAACACCTGACTCGCTGATGTGTGCCTGCGCGCATTCTTTATCGTTATTAGTAGCTCTTTACTGATAAAATAACAATAGAAGGAAAAGATGTTGTTTTCCTTTTTTTTTTGCCTCTTTAATTAAGCTGTACGAGCATTGCATATGTAGGTCCCTTTCAATACAAATTTAGTTTACTGTAGTTGCACCTGTGTTGTCTATCTTCCACACGTCATCATCCATTTGCGATCACAATATTCCCTGCACTTTTGTGGAGGAGCAGCAGCGTGTTGGGGCCACATTCGTGCAGGTCATAAAGCAGTGGTTTGTTCCTCTGGCAGTGGAGGACTAGTGCTACTTATTTTTTAACCCCAAGCGCTCTTCTAGCAATGTCAAATTGATGGATCAGTCCTTACCCTTTCAGCAGCAATGGTTGCTTGCTTCCCGTCCGCCGGAAAAGTGGTTGCCTCGACTTGTCTGGCGAAATGCTGAAAACAACATGGCACCTCGACCCGGAGGCGGCGCAACTTTGCCAGTTTGAAGACCCTCAACGGCAGGGATTGCGCATAGTTGTGTGGACATCGGCCCATGTGAAACAAAATTAGGCTGAGGCTGCGGTGATAAAGGGCATTGTGGGCGGACGGAACACGTGGCGAACGATGCCGCCACGCGTGCAGTCGGTGCGTCGTTGGGACAGCATCAGCACAAAGCGCCTAATGGCAGCTGTGCAGTCGTCGCGGACAGAATTCTGCGCGGTGCTTATCGACTAATTTTTGGACTGTACAGACTGCTTTATTGCAGGAATATTTTATTTGGCAATAGCTTCCGCCGCAACGAAACGTCTACGGCTGTGTTTACAAAAAGAAAAATGACTCCACAATTGAAATTGTCTGTCGTTAGAACAAGGCACCACCGCCTGACCATAGTTTAGTCGCTGCTTCAAATAAACTAGCTGGAAGGTCAGCAGTCAGTAGCGTGATTGACAGTTTATTTTAGACTGTCATATTCTTTGTGACCACCAACAAAATCGATTATTGTAGCATGCCCCATGCTGACAACTACTCGATATCTGGTTAGTTGCTCTAGTGCGGAAACTGTACAAGCATAAGGTTGTGCTCTCGGCTTCAGTCACCAGATCAGTTCGAATTTTTCTTCAGCTATGGAGTTGACATGCTAAGAGGTATTGCTGCGGCTGGCATTCTCCCGCTCCTTAAGAGTGCGACACATGTTTATTAGCCATATGGTTTGGGGGTGAGGATAACTTTCGGCTCAGTGTGAGGTGTAGGCATAATAGTCCCTTGGACAATATGCTCCTGCTGACTATTGCTCAATATTGGAAACAGTCTAACAACCCTCCTGCTTGGGCGTTCACAGCCCAACTGTACAAGTACTGTACAGTTGTACTGTACAAGTAAAAATAACAAAAATAAGATGAGTGAGTTGGTACCGTGCGTCATTTGCTTTGTTTGGGGTGCATGGATTACGAACTTTTGTCAGCGTGGTCCTTTCTCATCTAGCCTCCTTCTGACTCTGGGACGGCGAGATCTTTCAGAAGCGTATACAGTACATGGTTGTCATCCAAGTCGTAGCAGCTAAGTAAATTTTATGTTTTAAAGTAGTTAGCATTGCACGACAATTGCAAACTTACAAAAAAGTCGAAGACTAATCGAACGAAGACGCATACACAAAACACTGACATATAAAATCGAGTTTTACTGGCGCACAACAGACTCATATATACATGGCTTAACAAATTTTAGAAGCGCCACAACAACCTGCAGTCAGCGGCACTTCTGAAACTGTGTCGCTTGCAACACCGGGTACTGCACAGACGTACGTCCTCCGCGCAAGATGCGTAGCTAAAGCGTCACCGGCGTACGCGGGAACTTGTGCGCCAACACTTGAATCACTTCTCATTAATCAATAATATCAGCATAAGCTGGCCGCCTCACGTCACCATGCAGAATAGCGCCGCGCGTCTGCTCCAGAGGCCATGTCGAGCATTCGACAAGCTCCCATCAGCACCCAAGGAGCGCAACTTCTAGGTGGGAACCTGTCCGCTTTCGACCAAGTCCATGATCCAGCCCCCCAGTGTATCTACCCCGCTGTTACAAGTTCTAATTGCTTTGTACTGGAGTGTCTGTATGATTGTATTTCATTTTTTGGACCCATGACTAGCCTACGGCTACGGGTCCAGACAGTGTTGGACACATCTTTGTGTACTTTTAAATGTAAATAAAGAATTTGAATTTGAATTTGAACTCCTCGGTGGAACAGCGCTGGTTGTAGCTCCACCGACGCACCGCCGTTGACCAGCGCGGTGTTAGCAGTCGGCTCTTGGGCGTACGAGTGCATCTCCTGCGCTGTCTGGATGGGCAGCTCTCGCGTCGCTGACCAGGTAGCCGCCGGAGGCGTCTGCAGTGGCTGGTACGAAGGGTCTCCCGAGGCGCTCTCGCTCACCAGTGTGCGCTGCACCGCCAGCTTGAACGCCGTCGTGGCGCCGAACACAGTCCACGCACGAGCCACGAGAACCTTGGCAGCCAATGCAACCGTGAGGGGACTCGACGCACTCGGCGCAGTGCAGCTTATGCAGAGGCACGAAGCAGGGGCCGACATTCCCAGACCTCAATGGAGGGGCGCCGAGCAGTCGGTCGTTATCGGAATGGCGGAGTACCTGGCTGATGACCTTAGGCGGTGTAATGCCAGTGCTCGAGAAACACACTGAAGACGAAGAACATCCACGTCATTTTACAACGATGGCACTACGGCTACTGGAAAAATTACAGGCATATTTTGATACGCGCTCAAGACGTGAATAGGTGTTGTTTGCTAGCACGCAATCCCGGCTATTTTATCCATTTATGCGAACAGCTTCAAACGCATTGACGAAGTCCACGGCGCCGGCGTTTATTATTATTATTTTCGTTGCTGTTTATTATATCAAAGCATTGTCCAATGCCAGGCCCGCTTCATCGTCCTCGTTGTCGTGTTCATTGTCAGCATGCGCTGTTGTGCTTTGAGCGACGAGACAAAAGAACACTAGTAAGCAGCAGGGCTTTCTTCGCCTCGTCCGCTGCCCTTGAGTGCAGCTTAGATCGTGTTGTTGGAGTATTCAGTTTTTGCATGCATGAGAAAAGGTCTGTTCGCGACTCCCGAAAGGCGTCACGGAGTTTCGATGGTGCAGGATGAGGTACATTGAGCCGGCTACGGCGGCGTTCAGCAAGACTCGCGATGTGCTTTATCACTAAAGTGGCGGGGCCGTGAAAGAAGGGAGTTTTATTGGTTCAGCCGCCGCCAGGTCACACAACGTGTGGACAACTTGGCACACTTATCAAATCACTATGTTTAAAGGCACACTGAAGACAACTCTGTACACAATGTTTGGTCTTGGTAAATATTGATTTCATGGCTCTTTCTAGATATCTTCACGTTTGTCCGGCATGAAAAGACATATTTATTGCTAAGAAAATTGTATTCAAAGCTTCTCCCGCGACTCTATTCAAACTCGCGACGTCTACATCGAAAAGGACTCCGTGATCGCCGTTTAGAAGTGGACAGCAATCTATCCTAGCCTCTGGGATTCGCGATAGAAGCTGTGCCAATGCACTACAGTTAACTTGCGAAATCGGCCTGTGGTGGCGGCACCTGTATTTTATTTTTTGGCCTTTTAGCTTTGAAAGCTTCGTTTTAGCTGAAAGTATCGTATTTGTCGTTAAAATGCGGTTATCTATATATAAAAAAAAAGCTTCAATTTTTCATCACGGTCCCTTTGCATGTCTGAACATTTAAACTCGTCTCTGTTCCTTGACGTCCAGTGAAGTGACCCTGCCATCCATTGGTGTCCCGCAGCCGTCTTGGCTTCAAACGTGAAACTCTTATATCCGGAGTCAAGCACAATGCAAGCAATCTGAGATGGATTTTCATGCCAAAATTGACTGCTACCTGTATCCAGGTAAAAAACAAAAATCCATTCACCGATGATAGAGTTGGTAATTAAGCCTTCGACTTTTCGACTCGTAGGCAAGTGCTCTATCGGTTCAGTGGTGAACCCATCAGCGCTAGCATGTACGCTTAGAATTAACTAACGGTGCTGATGAAGAACCAGGTAAGAGGGTTGAAGTTCGCAGTCGCTGACGTAGTCCATTTACGGTTTCCTTGCTGACAGTGAGGCGTCGTCACAGACAATTGTCACTTAAAAGCAAAATACGTGGTGGGATTTCCAAGAGTAGATAGCAGGGGCGTGACATGGGACCATACATCTCATCTGGCCATGCCTGCCAAAAAAGTTTGCCGAGGCATATGCCATATCGGAACTCGGAACAGCATGCCAGAAACTAGGGCTTGAAGCAAAACAGTATGTTTTTGTTTTCTTATAGAGCTGCTCACTTACGACAACCTGCAGGAAAGGTTTGAGAAAGGAAAATGCCAATTAAGGTATAAAAAAAAAGCCCGGTAAATTGGGGGGGGGGGGGGGGGGGGGGGTATGAATGCCAAGGAAATAATGAACCATGGATGTGACTCCTAGGATGTTATGTGCCGGCAATAAGGGTTGAGCACTGCATAAATAGTTACTGAACGTAATAATGCGTATGGCTTGATTCTGTATGTGTTGTAGCGGTGATATGTGTGTTCTGCAGGTGTTTCCGCAAGAAGAAACACAGTTGTTAATATGACTATTAAGTTGATGCGAAAGGCAGGGTGTAAAACAATACATGCAAATAAACCTGTGCGTCGCTTTTTAGAAGTTGCCTCATCTTCCGGCAGCCCTGTTGTGCGGACGTTTTCTTACGAGCGGCGCATGAAGGAAGTCCTCGTGCGATCTGCGCCGCAAGTGAGATGTTGCCATCGCGGGAACGTCTCCTTGCCAAGGAGGGGAAGGGAGCGAGAAAGGCGCGTCTCGCAAACAGCGAGTCACAGTCGGGCGGGACAACGAAATAATGCAAGAGATGGGAGGGAATTGATGTCGTCGCAGCTATCAACTATGCACCGGGAAAGAGGGTCCGTTCCCGGCGCATTCGACAGGGATCCAACCCCGCTCGGCCAGGCGGGGCGCAAACAGGCGGGATCGTGTTTGTCTACGCTGCCGAAGACAGGGAACTAAAGAAGAGATGTGCCAAGGAGGGGGCGGCTGCGAAGAAAACAGAGGCAAGGCAGCGGGTGCTCCGACAAAGGGTTGAGAGAGACCCAAGCGGTAAGCGCAGAAGAGCAGTGCTTTCGCACGGCATCGTGTTCTGCGCGGGGACCTACTCTGCCTAATGGGCCTCCCGATGCGCCAAGACGAAGCACGCGGAGCCCAGAGTGAAATGGATGGCGCCGCGACGACACGTCTTCCAAGCTCGCCGCCCACTGCCCAGGTCCTGGCCTGCGCGACTTCATAAATCTCGCTCGGGGCCACATTTCACGCAGCAGCCGCCTTCGCCGCTAGCTCCGCGCTGCGTCACCTTCATGCACCCGAGGTGCGTCCCCCACGCCATGCATCGCGAGGGCTGAGGCGCGTGCGGCCTGCGGTCGCTGCGGCACCTTTCCGTGCCGAGTGCATCGGAACGCGCCCAGCCGCGAACCGCTGGACCGATGAACGAACCGGTGGTTGCCGAGCCGGTGACCAACGGCGCACCTCGTGAACGGCTAATGTCGCGCGATGCTCACGATCGGAGGCCCGTGTCCGGGCTTTGTCGACGATCGGAAGAGCTCCCGATGAACGTGGGCGCCGCTCTAGGTAGAACTGGCAGTTGTTTGTCTCGTAAGGAGTGGGGCGAGTAGGAAGCTGCTTGTTTTGTATGGGGCCGCTCACGTCCATGGCGCTGAGTATAAGCCCGAATATACCCCGGACACGCCCATGGGAACGGGCAAGAGGAACCAGGCGATAAGCTCCTTCTCGCAGTATTAAGTTGAACTGTTCCATGCGCCTTAAAAGATGCGCGGAAATCTAGGCTTATTCATACGAAGTTCCTATTTATTTAACTATTGGTGTTTAGCCGTGGTATAACACAAACGTCAAAGGAACGATATAGGTCTAGGCACCTGCCTAAAATATGATGCCGACGTATCTTAAGACAATTTTTGAAATGTTTTACTGAGGTCTACGAATTATGTGCATAATTATTGGCCACGTAGCAGCAATCAACAGAACTAGAAAAAAAAGTGCCCACTTTACCTGCGCTCATTGCAAGAAGCGTCAAGATGTTGCTTATTTTGCTTTTTTTTAAGCTCTGTCAGTTTATTGCTATCTTTCTGGACGGCCAGTTCAAAAGCACACACAGGCAATGTCAAGAACGTTCGCGCTTTTTATAACTCTAATTTGTACTGCTCGTATACCGAACACAAGTGGCAACGGACTGCTAAACATGACTTGTCATATACTGTATAGGCCAGGCAGGAGGACTGTTTAGTAGAGTTCAGCACAGACGCGAAAGTGATACGACGTTGTGGCGAATATGTCCACAGCTAATGAGGCTACTGTTGGCACTGCTTCCGGCAAGCGTTTCACGCAGTGTCACAGTAAATTCACGAAACCGCTGCCATTTCACGTTACGCTGCCTCTGATGGAGAAGAGCCGGCGCGCTGTCCTCGCGAGCGGATGGACGCGCTGTGCGCGCCTTTGCCTCTTTTCTTCGCTCGATGCGCTGCGTTGGCCGCGTGCGCGTCAAAGGGGGCGCTCGTAAATTTGGCTCCAGGAAGTATTATGCCGCCTGGGCAGACGGCGCCTTCTCATTCAAGACACACACGCCCACCCTGTCCGGCTTGACAATGGCCTCTTCACGATTTCCGGAGAACGCCAAATAAAAAGGAAACTGATTCTAGAAATTGTTGAAAGCGCACGTCACAGTAATGTACGAGCGTAAAAATGGCAAAAAAGAAAACGGAAAAGAACTGGGATGAGAAAGGGGCAACCCGGTAGAAAGTAGAAACTATCGCTTTTTCAAAGTATGCACATTGCTTCAAAGTGCATAAGAATTACAAGTGTGAAAGCAATTGCGAGGGCTCATAATGTTCTAAATAAAGGAAAAGGCGGGGTATGTGTAGAATATTTAATCTGCTTCTTTGCACGCCACCTAGGGCGTTTTATTTCGTTTCTCATATTTTTGGGGTACTTTGCAGAAAACTCACAAAATAAGCACAGTAGAAGCCCTTTTATATATATTGTTCATTTGATTCTTCAAGGACCTCGTGTTCAGACATTACATGAGGGAGTGGGCATTACATGACAAACAAATCTAATACAAATCATGACGAACTGTTATCGATGAGCCGCTCGAATGCTAGTGGGTCGACGGCGGTGGCAACTTCGGTGGGCAGGCCCCATCATTCCCGTGCTGTCCACAGGAAAAATGACCCCTGAAAAGTCGTAGTATAGGCTTGTGGGGGATGCACTGCATTGCGGGGGCAGGAGCGGGCGATGCGGTGGGATTTTTTTTTTTATGCACTGGTTATCAGAATGCAAAAAATGGAAAAATTTATGAAAAAGGCTAAGTCACGCTACCTTGCGGCGTGAGTCTAGAGAGAGTAAGTTGATTTAAGCTTTTTGCGCCGAGATGCCTCAGTCGTAGGAATATTTCGACAAAATGAATCGTGTTGCTCTGTTCTGAACCGACTTAAAAATACCAAAAATATCATTAGCATACTCTAGCTTGGCTCGCACAAACGTTTGGAAAGCAAGTTGTTTAATAGGGGGAGACGCGAGTTAAAGGTTTCGGCGTATAGTATAACGTAGAGCACGATTAGCAGAATTTATTATGTGGTTCATATGACACGTCCAAGGTAGATCACGCAAAATATGTACACCAAGATATTCAAATGATTCAGTTGTTGCAATCTGGATGTCATTGATGCTATATTCAGGCACAACGTAATTACGACGACGGTGGATGGGCCTAAAGACAGTTTTAAAGACATTCAGTGACATGAGCCAAGTGCTACACCAGTCCTGTATGCGAGTAGGCCATTTTATAATGCGAAATGGTCGGTGGGGTGCTTTATTGCTCGGTACACCGCACAGTCATCGGCGAAGAGGTGAATACGTGAAGAAATGTTATAAGGCAGGTAATTAATGTATATCAAGAAAAGGGGGGCTCAAACACGGTACACGAGTGTTAAGGACGAAGAATGTGAGTTGGCATATACGAACTGCGGACGGTTAGTTAAAAATCCTCGAATCCAGCTTAGAACACAGGGATGCATGTTAAGGCGGGATAACTTTAGTAATAGACGACCACGGGGAACCTTATTAAGTGCTTTTTTGAAATTTAAATATATTGCGTCAGTCGGATTGTTGCTATCTAGTTTTAAATGTAAGACATGCAGAAAAAGCGCGAGTGTCACAAGAATGATTTTTGGAAAAACCGTGCTGACTACGATGAAAGAAATTCACGGATGTTAGGAAGCCAGCAGTATGAACGTATAGGATATATTCCATCATTTTACAAGGCACGCTTATTATCGAAATCGGGCAATAGTTACTCGGTGACGAACGGCTTCCTTTCTTGAAGACTGGGATGGCCTTGCCCACATGCCACTCATGTGGAATCGAACCGGTGTTGAGCGACTACTGGAAAATGAGTGATGAAAACAGCCTGCAAACGTGTTTAGTATTTGTAAGAACTTTGGCGTTGATACCGTCCACACAGGTGGATGACGAGACAATGCCGATGTGATCAAATCTTATATTTTGCATGAGTGGATGCGCAAGGTATGGTGGACTAGGAAAACTGTCAAGCGGTTCATTCGTAAAAACTGAACTAAATGCTGTGTTTAGAGAATTGGCAATCTGTTTCAGGAACCGGAAGTTCAGAGCTCTTGCAAAGGGAAGTCTCATTCAGTTGATTAGAAGTAATGGTTTTTCAGAAACACTTTGGGTTAGTTTGTAGCATAGATGGTAAAGTGGTAGAAAAAAACTGACGTTTAGTTTGAGCACAATGACCTGTCGTATGTTTTCGCGACAGGGTATACTCGTATCATGTGAAAGAAGAGCTGGATTGTTTGACTGATCGAAAAAGGTGTTTGCTAACACTTAGTCGTTCGAGGGATACGTTAAACCATAAAGATGTTTCTATTTCTGGTATTGTAATGTTGGGAGTGTAAAGACGTATAAACCGATGCATCCTGCTTTGAAAAGCAACCAATTCGACTCGACAGATTTTAGTAGAATGTTAGTGTTGAAGGTAACGAAGTAGTCTGATAATTCTCGGTTCATGCTGACATAGTCGCCTTTATCATATTGCGTAAGTGTTTTATTATTTTTTTTTGCTTTAATACTTTGCAATAGGATGAAGCGTGTGCTGCTAAATGATCGCTCAAACCGCGGAAAAGGGTGATAGGAGTAAACTTATTGGGATGACTTGTTAATACGAGATCTAAAATGTTGTACGAGTGATCAGTATAACTCGTGTGGGATCAGTGACAAACTGCGTTAAGCCAAATGTTATGCACGTGTTCATTAAATCGCTGGCTTGGGTGCTTTCAGATAGCTAAGAGGCAGGATTAGACCAATCTATGGTGGGAAAATTAATATCACCAAAGAGAAGCGCGGAACTGTTTGGATACGTTTGTGTTAACGTGTTTAAGGCATCATAAAGTAAAGGTGTGAAAGAACTCTCAGCATTATGGAGCCCCGACAGCAAATACCAGTGAGGATGTGCGGGTAAATAGCGATGCAGCGAGGCCAAATCGTTTTTCAGTTGCGACTAAATGCTGACACGTGAACAATTCAAATCCCGGTTACTGGCGATTAGCACACACCCCACCGCGCGAATTGTCAGGTATATTATCTTTGCGGCAAATGTGGAAATCTGAGAGTAAAAGGAGAATCTGGGTATTGTCAACTGATGTGCTAAGCTACGGTTCAGTTAGTAGTAAGCCATTGCATGAAGATGAAGCTACTAGGTTGCATAACAGATCATGCTTTGGAACAACATTTCGAATGTTAGCGAGCAGAAACGATAAAGGGTGGTGATTATGCGAACGCGGTTTATAATTTGGTCTTAGTGATCGCTATGGGCATTCCTCAACGTCCCTCGTTATACGTGTGGTCGCAATAGTAGGTTTTGTCTCCTGCGGCAAGTTTTTCATGTCGCAGCTTGTGCTACAATTGGACAGGTCCAGTCGAACTACTCTCCACACAAGATGACAAAGGAATAAAAACCATAAAAAACTAACCTAAAGAATGCTGTGGCTCAACTCAGCTGAGCCAGCTGGATATACAGAGCGAAAGCTGGGTTAAGCATGGTTAAACACCGTTTAGCTTTGGTTCATCTTTATTTTTTCAAGACTTCAGTGAGAGCAAATCACGTGATGCATCCCGTGCCACAATTGCGAGAGCGAGCGTCCAGAGCTGGCGGTCGGCGCAGCGGCAGACGTGACTGCCAAGCGCACAGCTGCGGCGTCGAGGAAGAAGATCGAGGCACCTGCCACGCCCGATTTTGCCCATTCGGCGCGCCTCCCGTCAGAGGTCAAATCGAAGAGCCAGCTGACCTTCAGGCTCAGCATGGGAGGAGTAGAACTTTTCGCTCTAAAATAGGAATGCTGCAGGTTTGCAGACATCAAATCAGTGTAAGTGTGATTTACAGGCAGGAGCTCCGCGGGGTAAGGGCACTGCTGAAACTGGTGAAACAGGTGCATGCTGAGGCTTTAAATTGAGACCATTTGCTCCACTCCGCGTCTGACAGTCAAACCCTGTAGCGTCTTCCGTTGCTTCAGTAAGCCGGACCCGATAACTGCCAGCGTCTAGACGTCCACCTCTAGCTAAACTAGTAAAAAGGCAACTAGAAACTCAATTTTGCATTTCTACAAAGGCTTCCGCTGCTAACAACGTTCTATGAGCTCATCCTGCACACCCTGAAAGAGTAACAAAAAACAGCCAAGACAAGGGGAAAAAGTAAACAATTTTGAGTTCATGAGTTCAAGTCCAAACAAAAGTTTCTGTCGCGTTGGGAAACGCGGGATCAGGGCGAACAGTACTCGCGCGCCTCGTTAAAATGACTACGTGCTCCACTCAGACTCAAAGAGCCAACGCGTGCCCACGCGGGCGGAACACACAGTGATGAGTGGCCACAGTGAGCTACAATAATAGTATTCCAGTCCTCTGCGCGCGCGGGTTTCGCGGCCCCTTTCGCAAACTTAACATCATTCGCTTTTTTTCGCTTGGCTTAAAAAGAGCAGGCCTTGAACTGATGCGCGCCACTGGCCGTCACGACGACGCTACGCGAGGGCTGCTCGTCACTGCCGGCGCAGGGTACACTTTAGGGCCGGGTTGGCGTCCAACGACGACGCATTCGCCGCGCCTCGCGGAGGAGGCGGCCGCGTCGCGAAACACGGAAAAGGCATTAAGGGTTGGAAGGGCCTCTGTTCAGGAGAAAAACTCGGCCAGCCGCCGCCGTAGTTACAGCCTGCTCCTGCGCTGCTGCGAGAACAGTGCCAGTTTAGAGGTCCAGTTTCTATTCCCAAACGGGCGCGCGCAGCTTTGCATCATCGGTGGCCCCAGAGGCCGCTCGTGCCGAGCTGCCCTTAGAGCGCGCCCCTCCTGTGCGCCGGAGAGAGTGCTAAGGTGCGAGATATCTTCTCCCCAGCTCGCGGAAAGCCTTTCTCTTTCTTTCTCCGCTCAGCTTTCGTTCGATAAAGTCATCGCGGCCCGGCGCACCCGAATAAAACGCAAAGCATCCCTGAAGACTGCTTGGGGCGTCGGTGAAAAGCTTTTTTCTGCTTGCTTTCTTGCTGCCCGCCGTCGAAGATAGCTATGCTCTATGGGTACGCAATGACGGGGCAGCAGCGATAAGGACGTAACGAAACCACTGGTGCTTTTTACCTCCGCAAGAAAGGGACGACATTCGATACACGGTGCCCGCGCAAAGGAAGACTGGGTCGCCCCTTCGAACACTTGGGCCTACAGATGCGTCGTCTGTTTTCTCGATTTCGTGAATTAAGTGTTCAACGCGTTCATCACGGGTCTGTTGTCGATGTCCGCCCTCATCCCGCGTTGTGGTTCCAGGCACAATCGAAGCTATGGTGCTCCCTTAGCAGACGCCTTTAGCGCGCCGTCGACTGTTTTAAGCGAGCGACGTGATTCTATATACTTTGCGATTTGTCAAATGTCGCAACTCTCGGATAGTTTTCTCAAATGCCGCAAGCGCTGGGTATTTCTGCAAGTCATCCTGCACGAAGCGCTGCATTTAGTGCTGTTAGAATTGAACGCTACGTAGGAGTTTACTGAATTCTAGCATTACATATATATTCATGATGTCATGACTGGCAAACTTTTTTATTTTGCTTTATCTTCCTTGGAGTTGATTCGTCAGCCCAGACGATGAATAGAAGCATTTGGCATCTGGGCTTCAATGTGAATCGTAGTGGGAGAGCCTCTTCCATTGTGCTGGAAGCCTGCCCAGATCTTCCTCGTCCCCCCCCCCCCCCCCCCCCCCCCCCCCCCCCCCCCCCCCCCCCCCCCCCTTTTTGGGCCAAAATTGAAAACTCTCCGGACGCAAGGTCAGGGCCAGTCTTATTGTTCGCCCTGCTGCGTTCTTCCGCGAGGCACTTCCTTCTTTCTCGTCTTTCCTTTTTCGAAGGAGCTTTGAAAGAGGCACACATTCAAAGTAAAGTAACCACTGCTCCTTGGGTCCAAGAAAGGCCCGTAGAATGTGTCACGAATAAAAATAAATAAATGGGTGACAGCGCGGAAAAGGCATGGGGGAAAGGTGGGGGATGCGAAAGAAAGAAATCAGCAAGATTTCCCGAGTTCTCCGGCCGGACGATATATTGAGACGACCGGGGTGTCGAATACGTGATCCCCAGAAGGAGCCGCTCCTCAGCATCGGGCAGTGCTATCAGAAAAGGACACACCATCACATTTACTGTCTCTGCTTCCTTTCGCACCTGTAGTGCCAACTACAGGCTTTGACAGATTTCGCAGCACGAAACTAGAATAATCAAAAACATCCGAACACACCCGACACTTATCATAACGTCGGCGATGCATTTCACTCAGGAAACGCTAAAAATGTGCGCACGCAGTGGAAAGCATCAAAAACGATGGCGAAATAAAACAGTACAGACGACATTAAGTCCCTCCGAGCTGATATTCGTACAGTGACGGGAATGGTTAATCTATAAAAATAGCTGTATTACTCATTAAATACTCTCATCTATACAGTTCTCTTTTAGTTTGAGGGACAACCACGAAAACTAACCTGATGTCACTTTTCAGACTGCAGAAAAGAGCAGGAAGTCAGTTTGTAACCTTGATTTCTTTGCACACACTAGGCCGTACTTTGACTAGCTTGGCATACGCCCTATAGAACGCCTGTTCTTGCATAGACTGCTACTCGAGGCATTTCGTCTCGGACAGACTGATCACGTACAGTTTAATCAGACCTTTGCCTCAAAAGAAACTCCATACAACCTTAGGCATCGCACAGTTACAATGCCACTGATTCGCACAAACTACAGAAAACAGACCTTCCACTCCCAAATATCGACGTTACTGAACAATAATCCCAGTATCGTGGAAAAATTGCAGACCTCTAGATTTTCCGTGAGGTTTAAGAAATTTGTTGAAACACAATTTCTTTGCTGTTTTAATGAATAAGTTCAATATGTACCTCAATCTCTTTTTTTATTTAAAAATGTTGTGCTGACGCTTTGGAATGTTTTGTTGTTCTGGTGTTTTATTTATTATATGTTGTTATATTCTGAAAGAATGCCTTACTTGCTGCATTGTGGTTCGCCGCAGAGTGCAAACATGCTTTGGGTGCTGCGGCCTGTGTCAGGCAAACTTACCGCATTCTGCTGCAGCACCTGATGCAGTTGCAGTATCGAAGGATAAATAAATAAATAAATAAAAAAAATAAATAAATAAATAAATAAATAAATAAATAAATAAATAAGCCGCCGCGGTGGCTCAGTGGCTATGGTGCTCGGCTGCTGGCCCGAAAGACGCGGGTTCGATCCCGGCTGCGGCAGTTGAATTTCTTTGGAGGAGAAATTCGAGGCCCGTGTACTGTGCGATGTCAGTGCACGTTAAAGAACCCCAGGTGGTCGAAATTTTCGGAGCCCTCCACTACGGCGTCTCTCATAGCCTCAGTTGCTTTGGGACGTTAAACCCCATAGACCTAAATAAATAAATAAATAAATAAATAAATAAATAAATAAATAAAAGCAAGAAAGAACGTAAGAAAGAAAGAGCTCTACGACGCTCTGTTAGTGTAGGGAATGCAGAAATAATGCTGGTTAGTGCCTGAAGCGCTAGCGTTGCTTTTTTTTCGGCTATCTCCGCTGATTTGTTTTCAAAGCTCCTTAAAGGGACCCTGAAATGATTTTGATCGCCATATTCTAAAGCGACAGATCTGCAGAGGTGGTCTTAGTCAGAATTAGAGCCAAATTTAAAGCTCTCCGCGGACCCTATAATTTACGAATAAATTTTAAAAATTGCTGCGTGCGGACGATTAGGGCGACACCTCACCGCGCGTTCTTAGCTGCCCCCACCCCGATGACGTAGAGTAGCGAGGCTACTCAAAGGGAGTGCCCAGTTGACGTGGGCGGTATCGGGCGCGGTGGGGTGCTGTGCCAAGCCGTTTACTTTATTTATTTTTCTGGCACGTCGGCGTGTATGACTTTAGGGAGGAGAGGAGGAGCGTCAGTTTTAATCGCCGGTATTCTCGGTGCTAATGAAGCTAGATTTAAAAAAAAATTTCGGTGCGGTGACTAGTGAAGGAATAGCGATTACTCGAGTTCTTTTCTTAATTCAGTAAATATCATCTCATGGTCCCTTTAATTTCTGTAGTTAATTCGCTTATTTGATTACGCGTCCTGTGGTGTAATACGCCTCACATAAAATAAATCGGCAACGCAGCAGAGGATTGCAAGTACTTCTCTGCTCAGCTGTGAAAAATGACTACACGGCAATGCCGAACGAGTTAAGTCACGGCAGTCGGGGCCAGGAACGACTCGAACGAGCACAGCTTTTGTTTTGACACGCACGTGCGCTTCTCCAGACATTTGTGGCGCGGGGCATTCGTTAACGAGCGCAAAAGCGCCGCACGTATGCATCAGTCGAAACAACAGGGTTGACGCGGAAGGAAATGCGGAGAAGTGGCCATCCTGTTCGAGATAACCACCAGGACAGCGACGATGAGCAGCCACCTGGTAGGCCCGAATGTTGTCGGCGGGAATGTCATCGAACGTGTGGCTACGTCGCAGTGTGCCATGCTGGGGCGGGGTTTGTCGCCAGGCTTCCGTGTGCTCGCTTCGAAAGCGGAAGACGAGGACCGCACGACGAGGGAAAGCATCCGCACGGCTCCGTGATTTGAGCGCTTGCCGAAACGTCGATTTCGCACGGCCACTGCATATCTTCGCGCGCAGAGCTCTGTCATTTGTGGGAGGCAAAATGTGTGCCAGCCTCGAGGCACTCACGGCCACGCCACCTGGCGCTCGTTTTATTGGCACGTGTCACGCTCTGCGCTGAAGCATAGCCACAAGGTCATGCCAAGTGTTCTTGTTTTCTAGAAGGAGGGGGGGGGGCTGCTACCCGAGGAAAAAAAATGGGACATACGATATTCGCCTAGTGCTGTACAGCTACTTCAGTTTTAATTTCAATTATTTCGCATCTTATAGCCCGCGCAAGCGGCAGGAGTCCGGACATAAACACACACAAATTTGTTTTGACATAGTCGATAGCCTGTGGCATTAGCTCATAACAATCTGAATACAGAAGCGCAGAGTAGAGCTATGCACTTAGTAAACACTAGGGGAGAGTGGGGCAAAATACGACATTTTGCTACTTAGCGCCGCCTAACTTTTAGATGAGAATTCATATTAACTTTAAATTTATCTGGAAAGACTCGCCACATGTCCACTGGTTTACCAGATGGTTATTAAGCGTATAAAAAAACTTCGGAGTGAGCCTTGGTGAACTAGAAAGCGGTTGAAAATGTGAGAAATTTGCAGGCCATATTCTTCAGAACTCTGCGGCTCATTACACCTGGCGTCCTAGACTAACGCAAAAGTTTAGTTATTGGAATTGGTTATTGGTCTTATATTATGCAAAATTCAAGAATTCTTGGATCTCGGTTAATTACGAGAGAATTATTTCAGCAGCTGGCTACATGTCGGGCAAAGCGGGATGTTGTGATGTTCTGGAGGAGCTAAAGTAAATGTAGTGGCTTTATTGCTTGCTGTAAAGCTCTAAATTCTCTAGGATAGTCCGAGCGTACAAAAGGAAAACGCTTTAAAGGCAGCTGTTTTTGTCACTTCAAGTTGTTCGGTGAATTCCACGCAGTTCCAGACAAAATACCATCTACGTTTGGTAAGAATTTGACATCAGAACGCTTGAGACGCGAGAGTGGAGGTCGAGGTTTAGAAAGCCTAGGTAAATTAAAAATAATAAACCCATTTTTCTAGAAACCGAGATTCAAATAAAAAAATCAGGGGGCACTTTGTTGACCTAAAGTGCGGTGAGGCGAAAGCCTTAAGCGCGGTGTTGCTGCTTGTGATTAAAAAATACGACGAACTTTGGTTCATTACATGCCATACAGCCAGATTTTCAGTCTTGTTTAAAAAGAAAAAGAACGAGGTTCCACACGGAACCGCGTACGCAAACTGTGGCTAAGAGTTTTTATCTGCCATTCCACGAGGACGTAAAAACTAATGGAACGCGGCTGCGGTTCACTGGTTTACTTCAAAAGATCTCTAAGGCGAAACCGTGATCCGAATTTTCGCATTCGTAATTCGTCCACTGGCGTAGGTCTGTATCTCGTATGCTGTAAATGTGCACCGGAACGACGGTCGAGAAGAAGAGCTCGCTTGAGCAGCAGAGCGCTGTGCAAAATTTAGGCATTTTGTCGAAGCGCATACCGGGCATACTCATCATTCAGCGTACTTATATACTGGCCGAAGTAGAAGGGAGCGATAATGGAGTGCCCGGCACAGTTTCTTTTTTTTTTCTTGTTCAGTCAAGATAACCACAAGGCTATAGTGGCTGCGGGCGAAAAACCTATAGTATTGCGAAGTAGAAAAAGAACGCGTTGGATTTTCTAGAAGAGCTGCCCACATACCGAAGGAGAGCGCTCAGCCTCGGGTATAGCTCGAGGGATTTCCCGAGCACCTCAATGGGAAATATGTCGATGGCAGGAGGAAGCCGAACCAATCTAATTGCTGCCCCCAGGCGCGGCTCCAATTAAAAGCTACGTCGAGTAAAAGCCCCGCTTGTTTCTTTGCGCGTCTTCCACTGGATAATGCACAGAAAACGCCACCATTAAAGGCGCCGCCGCGCGCAGTCTCGCCGCATGTCTCGTTCTCGCAGGGGACGCCGGCAAAGGGACTGGCACTGGCTAATGCGATTATGCCTCCATTACGATCGTAGCGAATTCGCTGGGCGCATGGACGTGAAGCGAAAAAGTCAGGAGGTCGTAAATAGCACTAACCTGGCTGCGTACGCGTTCTTTTTTCATCGGCGCGACCACGAGGTTCCAAAAGAGACAAGTGTCGTTTTGCGCCTTTCCTTACTGATATAGTAAACGTTTGCGAAGTTACTGCTATTGTTCTTTGCCGGAACTTTTTGCCTGCAAGGGCATTCTAAGGCTCTGACAGCCAGCTGTGAAATTACTGAGCAGATGAGCGGAGTAATCGTAATGTGGACTGAGCCACGCAAGCAGCACCGATGGTGCTGAAGAAATACTTGTGATTTCGTGGGCCTGCATATTTTGAAAAGAAAAAGGTTGTTATTTACGTCACGTGCAACGGGAACTGTATTTCTTACAGCAGAAATCTCACCGCAGCAATCCTGTATACAGAGAACTTGAAGTTCTATTTACCTTTCGTGCATTTCGCAAGGTCCTAAAATCGGTTGAATATGCAAGTTCTTCTATTGCTTCATTTCTGAAGTTCGCACTTCATTTTGTGCACCATAAAAAGGTTATGCGTATGTCAGCAATTTAGTCTGACATATTGGCAGACTGGCTACCGACATATGAATTCCAGTCATCAGCGCTCCCTCCTCCTTGATTATCCTCTGTCTTGGCTAAAGTTTAGTTTTCAGTATGCCGAGCCGCTCCCTGTTTCCCACTACGAGCAGGCATACGATGCTCTACCTGGGGCCGTATACTTTTAAATTTTCCAGTTCCACTTTTGTACTGGTCCATTCTCTTCCCCTCTGTCATCGGTAGCTACCATATGAGATCTCACGCTTGCTAGCTATCGAGCAGTGTTATGCGCCGGCTTTGTTATAAAAGGCAATGCGTTTCGAAAAAGAAAAGAAAGAACTCCATAAGCCGTAAGCGTCCCAAAAAGAAATAAAAAAAAGAGATGTCAAACAGTCGTGCGAACCACTCCTGCGAAGTGGTTGCAGGATATAATCACACCGGTGTGAGGAGTGCTGTCTTCCCTCATCACAAAATCGTCATCTCCGACATAGGCTACGTGTGGCTTTATTCGAATCTGTAGCGCTTCCAGAAAAGTTTCTACTTGTATCAAAACATGAGAGAATATTTTTACTGTCGCATCAATTTCCTTGTAACGAAGATCTACTGTGTAACATAAACGAATTGCTGCCTGTAGTGATAGGAGGGGCCAAACTAACTTACGGTCATTTCGCGTGTAAGCGAATGTAATGTCCAAATAATACGCTCACGCAGGTTTTGGGGGTAAATATTATGTCCGAGAGAAATAGCAAGCCTGAGGAACTAATGTTTGTTGTAAAATAACGAGGTACGTCGTGTAGCCAGTAGCCGGTTCGGCTACTGCTATCGCCGCCACGGCGAACACACTACATAATTTGCACGAGTGATCAATTGTACAAGTACAAACGAGCGCACGCGCACATAGGGCACCAACAGGGGCCTCACAGACCTTCCTTCCTTCCTTTCTCGCAGAGCGCACACGAGCGACCATGGCGGCCCTGGGACGAGCCGGCCTGTTGCTGCTGGCCAGCGCGGTGGTGGTGGGCTGCGGTCAGGCCAGCGGCTCCGACGACGGCACCGCGCCCATCGGAGCGGGGGCCGAGCGCCAGCACCGTGGATTCCAGCAGCTGCGCCTCTCGACGGCGCGGGGCTTCGGCAAGCGTGGCACGCTGCCCGCCATCGCCGCACTGCTCGGACACCACGTGGCCCTGCACCGGCTGCCCGCTGCGCAGCAGCCCGTGTAAGACCCACCTTCAGCTTGGCCGCTGTCGTCTCAGGTGCAGTGGGACGAAATGAGCGGAAGCCCTGCAGACATCCAAGCTACGCGGCTCTTAGCTCTCGACCATGCGCAGGATGACGGGCATTGTCCTTCGACAGCGCTCATTTTTGTCAGGCCTTCTTTCACACGGATTGAATTTATGCAGCCACAACCGTTCACGGCTGTTCCGGTGCCTGCCGAAGCTTGCCACTCCGTGTTGCGTAAAGGCGGCGGAAAAGTGGCGAAAGAAACTACTCGGGGCACAGGAGTCTCATGCATCGGTCACAGCGGCATCCGACTGCAACCTAGCGCTGTACTCTCGATGCGCGCACGCGAGCCAAAATGTCTCAGCCGACCACTGAGCTGTGAAAAGCGATGAGGATCGATACAGCTAGCCCTCGGAGCGGACATGTTATTCCAGTTCTGCTCCAAGCCCACAACAAGGATGGACGTGTAACAAGTTCGAGTTCGTGCGACATATGCTTGAGGCGGAACTGAGAATGCGCAAGAAATCAAACTGTCATGTGCTTCTACTTGTGTTTGCTCGGTGTTTACATGCGCGTTTAAGAATTTGAGGAACACCTACGCATTACTGTAAAATGATACAACACCTTGTCGCGAAGTAAGAACGGACTTTCTGCTGAGTTCAAAGACGGCAGCACATAGACATTGCAAGCGAAGGAAGAAAATGCTAGGAGTACGCGGCAAACGACTGATTCAATATCCGCAAAAATTTAACATGTGAAACTCGCATAAGTAACGCGAATTCCTTAATACAAATAAAAAAAAAAGAGAGAAGACATGTCATGCAGAATGCTTCTCTGTCATTTTCCTGTAAAGCGCGTAGCAGTGAACGGGGGTTTGATTTAGTGAATATCATAAAGATGATAACAGGAAAAAAGGAGGCCCCTGTCGTGCATCTTACAGACCCCGATCACTGACATAAACAGAGGACATAGCTCAATTGCAGTTCGAATAGACCGATGGACACATCGGTTAGCGAGGGGAAATCATTCTAAGGTATAAGAAACTGAATCTTGAAAGGCAGGGTAAAATAGTCGTTTACTCTAAGCTAGCTTTCTTTCTTTCAAGGTCAATCAATGAATTCAACGGCATTTCTCTTTGGCCGCGTCGCACCGCATTTGGTTCGGTTCGAATGCACTCTTTCAGAGAACAGAATGCAGGAAAGAATGTTAACTCGAGCCCGGATATATCGAACTCGGGTATTTCGAATTATTGGCTATATCGAACACAGATTATTTCTTTGAAGGTACTGTGTAAAAGCATCGGAAAGTCGCGCAGCATATCTAACTCTAATTTCACCGGTCGTTCGATATATCGAACAGCGCACCGCGCCCCTACAAGTGGCGCTTCTCCTAAAGACACACTTCGATCATTTTTCGCCGCGGACACGTGTCGGCTGCGCCTTCTTGGGCACGTGCTGGCAGCTGTGGAAGTGCGTGTGTCACGGTGAAACGAAGGTGGGGGGAGGGGGCTGAGGAAGGCTTTCTGTCTCTTGCACTCCTTTTCAACGCCTCATCACGTCCATGCGGTGAAGCCATCCCAACTAAGGACTAGCAGCGGCCATCGCGTAGCGTGTTTCCCTGTCTTCGCTGACGAAGGCGTTGCGGAATCGAACTGCACCTTAACTTTAACCAACTATTATTCTATAGTGTACTGGTAACAGGATTAGGCATCTTTTGATTCGCCGTTCGAAACAACTGTCCGCTGCGGCTTAGATGCTCGTCACTAGCTGGTGCAATGTATTTTTGCTTCTAGTTTGCAGTTAAGCTTATTTATTGCCATTTTTTTTTAATATCGAAGTGTGGATACAGCCAACTATTTTGCGATCCCCTACGAGTTGATTTAGCTGGGTTCGACTGTATAAACAATCAGTTTCAGTAAGATGCAGACATTCTTTGACATTAACTCACCTTTTCGCTAGTTTAAGAACTAGGCAACGACGGTTGGCACAGCACACTTTTCGAACTGTTTTGTGCAAAAAGTACATACATGAAAATCGGACGAAGTGTCAACATTATATTAGACAGATTCGCACAGCGCTACGGAACGAGCGAACACGGAACACAGGACGGGTGCTGTGTCCTGTGTTTCGTGTTCGTTCTTGTCCTCGTTCCGTAGCGCTGTGTGAATCTGTTTATTAAGCATGAACCAACTAGAACACACCAGAATCTTCTTAGAATTATATTAGACTTGCGGCTTGCCAGTTTTCGGCGCAAAAACTAAAATCTATCAAGCCACTTTCCGGACGTCGCTCTCTGACCATATAAAAGGTGACGCTGCCTTTGATTTTCGTCGGGTTTTTGGTGCTGCTTCACCACGAACTATTACCAACTTCCTTAGTTTGCCATCCGGATTCGGAATGCACTTAAAGAAAAATGTTAGTGGCGCATGCAGACATAGAATGAACATTGAGTTCAGTTCACCTACTTCTGACTCCATATTGCTGCTCACCCACATCTTCTTGCCCACAGAATCAAGAAAGGCTTTCGTAACATGAAGATCTCGACGGCCAGGGGATTCGGAAAGCGCGCTGACCCCGACACTTCGTTTTTTCTGGACAACGACGACTTCGATCCAATGGATTACAAGTAAGAACGATTAATGTGGTCAGCGTGGCACTGTGAGGTCTTTAAAGCTTCGAATGTACAAGAAATATAAACCGGTGTTCTTTCCTGACCGTCTATTCGGGTAACAGAACGAGCACCAGTTTTTCACAAATTTTGGCCTTCTTAATATGTGGCTTACCCACAAGCCTAGGTTTACTGCAAAGGTGCACGCTTTACAGGCAGCTGCGATTATTCAAGGTAGCACGAGCAGTACCGAATTTGGTGGTGCTACGTAAGAGGCCGTTTATCTAGATTCTCGAGAGTGTCAGCGCTCAGTAGGGTGGATGTCCTCTGTAATTTTGCTAGGACACATGTGGTGCCAACCAGTCAATGTTACTGTGTAGAGCATGGTCTCAGTGCCGCAGGCACATCACTATCGGCCTTTTAATATGCGTATGGTTTCGTATTCAACAGGCGGGAGAAAATTCTCGCCACCTCTTAAATGATTTTCTGGCAATATGTCCTGGAGGCAACAAGTTAAGGAGTAGAAACGAATTCGGGGCTTGCTAGGCTTTATATAATTTGGGTAGTTCTTGGAAAACGGAAAGTTTAACGGCACATTTCAAGGAAACCGTTGTGCCGAGTTCTGAACTCATCTCGCCGTACGCACGGCTTGGAGCGCTTATTGCCAGATAGGAAGATACCTGCAATAATCATCAGTGCATTCCACTAGTTGGCAGTTATCTAATGAGGGCCGTCGAAAACCTGATATGCATAAGGAGTTTGGAACCCTGACCAAGCTTACGTCGTAGTTAAGTATTGAGTCCTTGAAAACCGTGCTGTACTTAAATCGTTCGCCGTAAAGTTGCCCCTCTGACTCCTTCATAAAATTTATGAATATCGATCATTCCATTACAATTTCCTACAGCTGCCTCCCGAATGTTTTCGGAACGTGATCTTCAGCAGAAAGTTAAGCGTACCATGTGTCCTTCATTTTAGGCTTTTTAGAACTAGCAAAGGAGAACACGCTTTCACCGTAGCCATACCAGGCCTACTGTAAAACGTGGAGGCGTTCACCTTAGAAACTATTTTCTGTGTTTATTTCGCCTGCCTGGCCCGAGATGGTCCCGCGCCCCTTGTCCCAAAGGGTTTGGTTTGGTTTGTCGGGGTTTAACGTCCCAAAGCAACTCAGGCTATGAGAGACGCCGTAGTGAAGGGCTCCGGAAATTTCGACCACCTGGGGTTCTTTAGCGTGCACTGACATCGCACAGCACACGGGCCTCTAGAATTTCGCCTTCATCGAAATTCAGCCGCCGCAGCCGGGATCGAACCCGCGTCTTTCGGGTCAGCAGCCGAGCGCCGTAACCACTGAGCCACCGCGGCGGGGCTGTCCCAAAGTGATCCAAATATAAGCCCCAGCTTTCTCTCTCTCTCTCTCCTTTCTTCTCGGGCGTGCAACAGTGACTGTGCCGGTGCACACAAGCAACGCCAGTGCCCCCAAGCTCGTGATTCGAAGTCAGGTGCAAGTACCGCGAAATCTTCGCACGTGTCTCCTTTTCTCTGTGGCTCAAAAAAAAAAAGTGAAATGTTTTAATGAAAACAATGTGTTCAGAATGGCATTATTCGTGCTTAACGTCACGGAAGAAATAGGAAATTTACTTATAAGCTATTTACGTAGGAGCCTATGTCGCTTTGACGAAAAAGCTGTTTATCCGCACCTGTACGAGCCAAAGGCCAGTGCCGCAAAAACGTTTTCCTGGTTTCAGTTTCATAATAGGCACCGTTTTAATCTAATGGTGCGCTATGAAATGAGAATGAAAATCAGTTTTCAGGAAAGAAAAAGATTTTCTCATTTCTAGGTGGGCATCTCAACCACGCCTTGAGGTAAGGAGGGAGTGAAGGGTAATAGACACCATGGTGGAGGGCTCCGGTTAAATTTTGACCACCTGGGTTTATTTAATGGTGCTACGAGTACCTTAATTTTGTATATTTAGCAAAAATATTGAAAGCGAAGTTGGAAAACCACAGCACAAATTATAAGGGCATCACGGGAGTCCTGGCCTTCAAACTCTAACAAGCAGGTCGGCTGGCTAATATTCAACGTTATCCCAGAAAGTAGCATTTCTCCACAATAAAGAATCAAAGAAAGAATAGGGGCAGAATGAGAGGTTGCTATGCGATTCTGTCCTCTCTTAACGTGGTCATCATTATTGTAGCTTCCCATCTAACCTAGTGCCTATTCTTGATTGGGGACACATGATAAGCAAAAATTGAACGCATTGAACATCACATCTTGAAGGCGGAAATGTCCGCCATCCCGCACTGTGGTTCGGCGGCCGGACGACACTTACTTATGAACGTCCTTGCCAGGCAGCACACGATTGCCACTGTGAAAAAAAGTTGCACTCCCAGGAAACTCGTTTTCTCAGTAGCCTGTAGACAAAAGCAATTGGGAGGATATCCCTGACATTTATAAATATTCCTTATAGTTATTTTTTGCCTTCTGTTTATTGCAGCCTCAGGGCGTTTCAGAGAGAAGCCTAGTACTCATTCGTGACTATTTTCCTGTCTTATTACCATCAAAAGGAAGCGCTCCTTAAAGTATCCCGACCTTCCTTGATGCCTTCCTTGCACCCAAAACGGCAGACGATGATTGCCTCTACTTGAGGTCGGTCGATTCCATCGCGAGCGACAAAGAAATGGTAAGTTCTGTCACGCAAACTTATGAATTTGGGAAGATCTGCTGCATACTGCCTCGAGCATTTGCTTTCACACTGGCCCGCGCTCCCCGAGATACCGGTGCGCTTGTCTGCGTGTCTTCAGATGGTGGTATGGGGCCACTTGCCGAAACATGACTTAGCGCGGGCGTGCTAACAAGGCATTCTTTGAATTTGCATGCGCGCTGTAGATAAGTGCACTTAATGGGAGGCAACAAGACATTTAGAAGGTTTCGCTGTTCTTATTTTGTCCAGGAGTAAAAGGGATATTCGGAGGATCAGCTTATCTACGGCCAGAGGATTCGGCAAGAGATTAAGCCCCGGCTCATCTGACGAGTCCTACCAACCTGCCTCGTAAGCGACGCTTCATTTTCCGCCTTTTATCGCTTAATATTGAAAGTGTTTTTAAATAACTACCTTGTCTTCTTTAAATAAATTAAAATTATTCTGCAAAAGTCACTTCTAAGCACCTCATTTATTTAAATGGCAGATATGCAAAACATTCAAACCACAGCAGACTGAAAAGTAATCCATATTTTCAAAAATAACGAGAATCTCAACTAATGTGTTCACACTAGCAAGTGCTGATAACGAAATTTGGAAACTTCAAATTTATACTGGCACAGTGCTCTGTAGCACCGAATCTCCGCCTTTAAAGGGGTACAGACACAAACTTTAGAGCGCAAGCAAACGATATATGATTTGCTTCATGGGCGTAACGAGATGCCTTCTAGCGAGTTTCAGTCGCAGATGTTGAGTGGAATAAAATCTAACATAATTTTGAATGTTGTCTGAGGAGCCGCTCGGCTTGCCACCCGCATCTTGTGACGCCAAGGTACACTTGCCTCAATTATTGTGACGTCACCGCGCCCACTGGTTGTTCACAGGAACAACCAGGCGACGTCATCATGAATGCGGTAGTCCAGGATGGCCGTTCGACCACGACGTCCTGGTGCTCTTCAGCACTGGAGCCGACAGAGACCGAAACTGCCGGTGCAGAATCGTTTGCAATTAATTGTTCACGCTGCGAAATGGTGTTTTGGGCTCATTTTCATGACTACTAGGCCCGTAGACCACTTTCAAGGCGAAAAAAAAAAACAGACACACAAAAGCTTAGTTTATGTACCCCTTTAACTTGCACCGAACGGCAAAATAAAAAAGTGCTACAAAGAAGAATTCACCCACGTGGCGCTCCTCATGCACAAAATTAGCGATGAAATTTTAAGTACGAGATCAAGCGACATGTGAGTGTATCTCTGTTTACCTATTGCCTGCGTACGAAGGTGTCAGAGTGAAACGTGTGAAACTGAATAGATCCCGGGAGGCTTCGTGTGTAAAAATGAGCTTCACGTGCTTTGGTGGTGTGTGTCTCGCAGGCAGCCAGCCGCCACTTGGCTAGCAGAGGAAGTGGCCAAGGGAGACTTGAATGGTGAGTGCCCGTGAGATTCTTCACCAAACGATGTTTGGTAAATTGTATGGTGTAAATATAAACAAAATGAAATAAAACTATTTACCGCGTCACATTAAAAAAAAAAAACAGCACTCCTGCCTTGAACAACGAGAAAAAAAAGATGACCATTGAGCTAAACTGCTTGTACTCAAGTTTATATAGCTCCGTGTATTCAGGGCCCTTTGTTTTCGGGTTTCAGTTCTTCCGGAATTCGGAGGGTAAAACTGGGCGATATTTTTCGAGCTCAAAAAGAGAGGTGCCCCATTCTTGCCCCAACACTAATTGCGGGAAAATGTGGATACGTCCCAGATAGGTGAGCGACCAATGCCTCGTGTAGAATCTCATTTAGCGAAGTTTTGACTAATCGCTTCAAAAATTACATTGACGCTGTGGATAAAGCCCGCTGAGCAGTACCAGCACCAAAAGACGCTTTGGGTTGCTAACAGTCCCCAACAACACGGAAACAAGCTTAGAGTTCAGTGGGGTAGGCGCTAGCGCCAGGCGAGGTTTTATTTTATCGGCTACGAACCCAGGGACTGCCGTAATGCGGCGGCTCATCCGAAAGGAGACCTTGAGAGAGGCTGTTTCTGGGAGCTGCACGAGATGCAAGCGCAGCACCCAGCTTTTCATCACACGTGGACTCAGAACCACGCCCGTCAGCTTTCTGCTCTGATACGTTGTTTCCTTATTCATCTCAACAATATTTGTTTGCCTCAGAAGCGCGGTTAATAACTAGGGAGTCTGAAATTTAAATAAAGCTCAAACTAAAAGGTCTTACATCCTTCTGCAAGCCCTCCGAAAAGTTAACGTTGCCATTAGCCCGTTATATGTCGGGTGTCATGAATCGCGACATGCCAATGGTTACTCTGTATTGATTTACGCACGGAGCTTTGACGCAGGTTTCGGTGTCAATATGTGCCCCGCAGGCAGTTCTTTGTAAACAAATTAATGGCACCACTGCGATATTGAGTGCAGCAAAACGCGGTGCGCATTCACGAGCGTTAACCAGTGCTCAAATGATAGTCATTTCGATGAAATTCTAGGCGGAGAAACGAGGCACCGTTTGATTTACAAAATGTACGTTGTTTACATTTGATTCGACTTTGCATCTTGTGTGTTCAGACGCTCTAAACACACGCTTCTGGTGAATAGCCCGTTGCTTTCTGGCTTGTCGCTGTCTTGCGCCATTGGGCACTAGCTCCAATTTCTCTATTCGAGAAAATACACTGAAGCACTCTGTTCGAGAATTCCTGCATTTCATCTGCCAGATGATGAGTACTAGCAGCCAGCTGTTAAGGTCGCCCCAGGACGCGTGTTGCACCAGAAGACAGGGTTACAACTATTGCCCTGTAGCGACAGCGAAGGTGACAGCTCAAAGTGCATGGGAGCTTCACTAGGGAACCACTTCTTGAATGTGTGTAGCTGCAGCATCCGTGAGGACGCAAACGACTGCGAAAAATGCGCTGACGGTCCGATCTTGCTCTTTGCTGTAGTGGAAACGCTTATAATGCCACTGTAACGAGCAATCAACTGCACTGCAGTCGCCAAATAAATTTCCGCTGCTTCAAGTGCAACCACCTCCTTCAAGAAAGGCATGATTGTTATTAAGATGGCCTAATGTTGAATGTCGTGAATGCTTATTTCTTGTATCACATTTACAAACTTAGTTTTTCAGTGTGGGTGCTCGAGCTCGCATATTGCAGCAAGTGTATTCTTATTACTTCGCCATTTTATCGTTAGACTTTTCTCACTTTACCAGTTTCTCACTCTGTTCTTTCTTTTTTTTTTCGTTTTCAGATGACGGCGCTGTCTATCAGGACACCTTCTAGACACTACTTACTTAAAAATATGATCGACGCGTTCCAGCTACGGGCATCGATTGTTTCTTTCTCGCCAGGCCTATAGGGCAAAGCTGTACATACGCAAAATAAATGATCGCACAAATGCACTGAATGCTGCGGGAAGACGGCCGTCAGAATAATCTGCACAGTTCTGAACACTATACGCTGTGGAGTTCACAACTCACTACAGTTCTGTACAATCCTTACTTTCAAATAAATATAGAGAACTTGTTATCTGAACCGTCTGTGTTGAAATTGAGCGCATTAAATGATGTCTACCGGATTCACCTTTTGAGGCTCCATATTCTTCCTAGTTTCTTTTCTTGGTTGCTTTCGATCTACACTGAGTGAAACGTTGTAAATGTTAAATTAGGGAATAAAAACACAGCGCTGGCTTATTACGAAATCACGGAAAGTTTCAAACTCATGAACAAAAAGCGCCATTTAAGTTGCCGTGCAACGTCGGGATCGTGCTGAATCACTTTGTGCGTCTTAACCCGTACGTATTAAAGTCTAATTTTGCCGCCTACAAGGCAGGTAAACCGAAAACCCCAGTAAAGCAGCCATGCGCTGCAGCTTAGCTGGAGTCCCGCAAAGGGACTCGATAGCATACAATGGCTACTGCCAATCCAGCTTCGCAAGTGGTGGTCGTTGGGTCTGTGCGGATGGCCCTTCCGCAAATAGAGAGCTGTATATGAAGTCTAGGATTCTGGCCAGCATGACTCCTCGCGGGTGCGTTGTCTTCGGCGGAAGGTCTTTAAATGCAGGAGCTTCTGGACGTTCTGCACTGAGGCTACGTGGAGGCGCTTGTGTGCAGCTGATGGGGCTTCTTTCCAAATTCTGATGCTTTACACTTTGACCCTTCACTGTGAGAGCTTAAAACCAAATTAGCAGCCAAACTAAGAAAGAACAGGACAGCCCCCTTACCGCGCCAAAAGTTAAATAATTTTGAAACTGCTCATAGATGCGGTGCCGCAAAGCGACGAACGAATACCTATCTGCTCATCTTCCGTAGGCGGCACTTGTATTTTCAACATTTCCGCTTGTATTTTCAGTGAAGCTGCACACACTAATGAGGAAATAAGCAACATCGTCTAAGAGTTCATTTACTCATTATTTCTTCCTTTGCTCGCGACTCCAAGAGCTAAACACGAATCACAGTAGTGCTGAAATTTTCGCCCCACTTCTCTCATGATGGGAAAAATTACGAGTTATTCCACTTAGTCTTTCTACTTGTCGTACTGACGAAAGCAATGGAGCCAGGAACCAGAATACCTTGCAGCGAAGACGTCTCAAAAGAGGCTGGAAATTGAGATTTACCATGAGATATCAACATTCGACATAATTCCAGCCGCTGCATCGAAGAGGAAATTTATCCTCCTTGGTCATTCATGAATTGGTCCTAAGTTATTTTATTTTCACAGTAATTTGCATTTCTACAATGTAGGGGCCAGTAGCAACGAAATGCTGCAAGTTCAGCCGTTTTTCCCAACGTTTTTGTAGCCTGGGCGTTGCAGGGTTAACGTACACTCACGATGCACAGCACACGGGCGTTCTCACACTTCGCCCCCTTCGCCGCGGCCGCGATTCGACACGGCGACCTCGTTCTCAGCAGCGGAAAGCCACGACAGCTGAGCCGCTGCGGTGGGTTCTCAGCACACCTGCGCTTCTGGACACCGACGACATCGAAACGCCGGGGCAGTAAATCGTACACGCAGAACCACTCGAATATTCGTTAGTCTGTGACCAATACGATCACCAAGGGAATGCAGCCGGAACACAGTTCCTAAATGCGATAGTAAGCACACCGTTTGCTACAATGCGGCAGCACGTGATGACGTGGCGCGAGCCGGTGGAAAGCCTGCCCGACCCCTTTCAAGTAGCGTTGTCATAATTCGAAACAATGAACGCCGGAGGAGTCGCAATTATTACAGACAATCGAGACCCAGACGCAAAAGGCGGACAACTGAATTCCTATTACGAGGAAGACCTGCAGTTTCAATGGCGCAAGGGCAGCTTGGCCAAAGTGTGCCATGGCTAACATGTCTGTTGTCATTTTCAAAGAGAAGCCGCGCACCAGGGGTACCCACCCACTGAACACCGGTGGGTGCCACTGGGGATCGAACCTCGCAGTATTTCTTGCTTATGAGGCGGATGCTCAAACCACTAGGCTACGCACAAAGCAGCTGTAAACTATGAATAAGCAGCATAAAACAGTGGACCTATCGCTTTTTGTACACGCATTACACGGGGTGCGGTTGCGCGAATAATAAGTTGTTTTTTTTTTTTTTTTGTTCTCCTGCGCAGTCAATAGTAGTGGAAGAGTGACGACATGCATGCGCAGTCCGGTGGAACCATCCGCCTCCAATAAAATTTTTAGGACTGGACGTAGTTTTTCTTCTATACGCCGCGTGCATAAACGCAAATTCGCTACATCAATGCGGGCTTTCAAGTAAAATAAAGGTGTTCAAGATAGTTTTTGAAACACGCCAGACTAACCCAAGTGGCGCAATGTTTGCGCAGCTAATTTGCTCGTGTTCCCAGCCGCTCGCGCGTGCTGCTCGTAACCACAGTTCTTAACAAGCTGCTAAACTAATACTAAAAAGTAAATGTTGCAACTATTACAGCTGGCTCCGAATTTATTGAGAGGTTTGTAGCCTACCGTAAGTAATATGCATATGTTTTGTTTTTTTCGCACAGGGGTTTTTTTTTTTTCGACACCGCGCGACCGGAGAGAGCGCTATAGTCGGATACAACTCAAGAACGAAGGGGCAAATGCCCCTCAGAGGAACCCCTCCAGCCAATTGCATCGACCGATTCCCTCCCCCCCCCCCCCCCCCCCCTACCCTTGAGCGATCCCTTTGGACCTGCTAGCGAGGAATCGCAGGATGTGGCATACGAAAGGGGAATAATGTCATGAAAATCGGTCGACGCCATTGGCCGAAGCGCCTCCTATGAGGGGCCTCTGCTGCTTCGTTCCCGAGTTGTATCCGAGCGCGCGTCGCATAGCGGCGCGGGTGTCGCGTGCTCTCCACCCGCTCCCACTCGGCGCTGCGAAAAGAGAACGCGACACCCGGGGCCGCATTGTGACGCCCGCTCGTAGGCATGACTACGAGAATGGCGTTTTCGAAAATATAGCACTAATCGATAATACTTACGGTGGGCTACAAACCTCTCAAATATATAAGGAGGCTAAATAATGTGAATATTAGTTACTATTAATATTAAACAGCCTGCTAGTTAACGTCACGCCTGCATTTCATGAACACCACCGCTCACAGTACATTACTGTCGGAGAACGCGCTTTTACCGTTCAAAAAGCCTACCCATATAAAAAGTTAATGGGATTCTACTGGTTTGTACTAGCTTTAAGCTCATTGCACTGGTTCTGGCTTAGTGCGTACTATTTTTCAGCCGGTTGTACGGATTCCGCAGAGTGCTTACCGGTTTTCTGCTAGTTGTGCTGGTTCCAGCGGAGTGCTTACTGGTTTTCTGTTGGTTTCACTAGTTCCAGCAAAATAACTTTTTGCTGTTCTCTTTGGAGAGCTTTTTCTTTGTGTGTAATAATATTCTTTGGCTAACAGAATCTTGCACCTTAATGGGCTTTGCAAATTAACCCTTCCCCAACTTTGCCCCACTAACGCCTGTGGAACACCCATCATTGGGGGACATCTATAAGCATGCGCCTTATGGTATTAAAATGCCAGCGTACGAGTTCCACATGTAAGTTGCATTTATTTTGTAGTGCTTTACTGTTGCTCTAGTTGTTGCTTTTCCAGCTGAGGTTTAAAGCTGTACTTGTACTCTATGGGAAGATGTTCATGGTCCTGCAGGATGATTTTACCATGGGTTGTGAGTGTTTTTTGCTATTTTGTGGTGCATAATGTTTAGGAAGTTACTTTAACATTGGTTTTGACACGTCCGAAAGCTTGGAAAATTAAAGGACATTGTTTGGCTTATTGGTTTATTGGGGTTTAACGTCCCAAAGCAACCTAGGCTATGAGGGACGCCGTAGTGAAGGGCTCCGGAAATTTCGACCACCTGGGGTTCTTGAACGTGTACTGACATCGCACAGTGCACGGGCCTCTAGAATTTCGCTTTCACCGAAATTCGGCCGCCGCGACCGGTATCGAACCCACGTCTTTCAGATCAATAGCCGAGCGCCCGAACCACTGAGCCACACCGGCGGGCAAAGGACATTGTACGAATGTGGTTAATCCAAACATAATTAAATTTAATGTTTCGGTGCTATCATATCATCATCCTGACTGCGCCCACTGCATGACAAAGGCCTCTCCGATATCTCTCTAATTAATCCTGTCCTGTGCCAGCTGTGGCCACCCGATCCCCGCCAACTACCCCCAAAGAAAATAGAAGCCCAAAATGTAATTAGGTATTTCGTTCCCGCGAAGCTTACTAGAGAAATGTTGGTATAAGTTGGTCACAGGAGTGCCGATTTTTTTTTTATTTTGGCGTATCGTAAATCAAAATTGCAATAACGCTACGCGCTTTTCGCCGTTGTCATCGCAGTAGCGTCCACTGTAAGCATGAGCTTCTGTGCATTGGCGACTTCTTTCACGACTACCACGTGGAGAGTTTTTGGCCGAGAGCAGAGCAGATTGTGTCCACGTGCACCCAATATCAGCTAAATGTGCAGTTCACGCTATAGTTCCGGGAAGCTGAGTTACGCATGGTGCGCTTCGCGCGTTACCATATTGCTTGGGAAAAAGCTCACGAATAGCTGGCCGATGCCTACATGTCTCCTGTCGTATTGCTAATTAAAATATTCTCGAACACTGCCGATCAGTTGGCGTCATGCTCTTATAACTCCCATTCTTGGGAAATTCAGGCGAACATTGTGGGGAAACCGCGGCGAACCTGCGGCCGAATCTCTCTGAAACATTTCGATATTTTCCGTCCGAATGGTATCCAGCGGAAAAAATCGGCCCATATCAACCAGCCCTCATCGGATTCGAACCAAAGATAGCGCGAACAGAGCAGCTTCGTTTCCCGATGCCTTACACCACTCGGCCATCGCCTTTTTCTTTTCCTCACGAGGTGCTTGTTACAGGAATTTATGTATACAACGGGCTATTTACAGGCTACTTACAAAGCAGCCGGCTAGCCGCTGCAACACAACTAAAAGGGTGGCACTGAGAGACAACATATAAACAATGGAAACTAATTCGGTGGAAAATCAGTTTCGTCGCAGAAGCCCTTTAGCTGAAGTATTGTGTTGTTAAAATGTGTTTTAAGGAAAACGACGGCTCAGATTATACATGGCAAAATTAGTTTTGAAAAGGGAATTCTCACCAATCGTGCAAATGTAATTAAATTATATAACAAATTACTGCTCCCCAAAACTACTGACATTACATGACTACTTCATAAAAGTAATGGAATTAAATTACTTAATACTTTTGCTGCTTGCAAACAAGTACACCGGTCACAGCTGGTCACATCTTCGACAATCTTACAAAAACTCACTCCCAAAAGCAAATAGGACTAGAACACCTAATTCTCTTATGAGAATACGTTTAATACATTTCACTGCTTTCTCGCAAGTTTCCGGTAACTGTAGACCTTCCTTGCTTACCCGTAACTCGGGTCATTGCAGAACAAAACCAGCCGAGCCACCGACAAACACTCATTGCATTTTATTGCGTAAGCAATACTGCGCCAGGTTTCGAGCCGTCGCGTAGCTCCCGGTGGTGGCCACGGTTGACCTTTAGCCGCAGTGAGGTCAAACAGATTTAGCGCCGTTGCCATAGCAACCGTTTCAGCCGCGCTCCACCAGGCGGCAGGACCGTCGCTGCCGCGCGCCTAGTCGCGCGCTCTCGACGCATGTGTCGGAATGTGGAGAGAGGAAGCGGGAGGGAAACGGGGAATAAATACGCGTGTTCGCCTCGGGCAAAACAGTTGCTGCTTGCTTACGCAACATGCCCGGTTTAACCAGAGCTAAACCTCAGCTAATTTTTTGGGGCTCCAGTCAAAACCGTGTGCCGAATAGCTTGCTGGTTACTGCCTCGAAAGAACCCGGAGCACTCCTCGGCAGCCACTGGCTCTGCTGTTAACTGCAAGCGCACTTCCGGTGTCCCCCCTGCGCCTCGTGGCGACGACGTCACTCGGGCGCGAGTGGGGCCTGCGTGGCCGTAACCGCGGGAGCGCCCCTCGTGGACTTCAAAACTTTATGTGGCCTAAGGGCCAATCCTATGGATTTTCTCGCGACGGTGGCACCGGCGCAGTAAATTCTGCCGATACCTGCTAATCTCCAGAATGCACTGAGCTCCGCCTCAGCAAGCAGGCAGCCTGAGACTGAGAGTGCGTGCGCGTTCCGTCTCGTTTATTTGCGAAAATGGGCCATCTGCCGACCTAAAAGGCTGCCGCCCGAGTACGGCGCCGTGTCTTTTAGGCGTGTTTGCGGAATGCCAGTTACAGGCCCGTAGCCCCGTATAAACGATTGGGCAGTACATTTTGTTCCGAGACCCGTCAGTTCGCACTTTACCAGGCCTAGGCGGCCTGGGAACCAGTGTTACAAGCTGCCGTCAGGGGATGCTCCCCCTCTCTCAACATAACAAGACGACAACGAAGTTGCCGGCGGTCCTGCACAATTACGACTAGGGCTGCCGATCACTAACACATGACCTCTCTCACGCGCGTCGGTGCGTGTGAGCGTATGCAGTGCTGGAAGGTAGCACACAGCTTTCCTATCGTTAGAAGCGGAGCCAAGGCGGCATACCCGCGCTTCGCAGTGTTTTTGCGCCTGTGTAGTACACAACTTGTCGCGGGCGTCGGTGTGTGTGTGGGTGCCTTGGTCGCACTCGCCTCCAAATAGTGTTTGTAAGGGGCGGGCCCTTCCGGCTCGCCCCATCGACCTCTCACTGTAAATAGGAATAAAAGTTTTCCTCCTCCTCCTCCAAATGATGGCTTTCTTTTGCGGACGTGTTGCCCCTCGTCTGACAGCGTTGGCTTGGCGGCCCCGCTTTGTTCCCTCTTTCAAGGAGTCCGGCCAGAAAAGCGAGTGTCCAAAACTGCCCATACCAGAAGCCGCAATGCTGCGTTTCCAAGTAATTTCCGGAGTAATTGCTGGATGTTACTAATCCAAAGTATTGCGTCACATTACCTCATTAGCACACCAGAAAAGTAATTCATCATATTACAAATAAAGGGGAGAGTAATTAAATTACTGTAATTTAATTACTACCGTGCCTGTTCAGCACCCCAGTCTAACATGCGCGTTTCCCACAAGTGTTCCAATCGGTAGCCTCCCACACTACATGTTTTAAACCAATCGTCTTCACCATCTTTCATCCGTTGGCAGGGCCGGATTAAGAAAAATGGGGGCCCTGTGCTAATGCGCATGTAGGCCCCCTCTCCCTTTCCCTCTACTGACTGTCCCCTTCCCCTTGCTTCACTACTGGAATAATTCACATGTTTCACTGTAATTCCACCAAAGTAAATAAAAAGAATGAAGTGTGATCAATGGGATTCATGCAACAGTAACGCATTAGCATCAGTTTTACAGCGCACAAAACACAACAAGGCTCTTGGGACGCGCTACACATGTCCGTCTGTGGCCGAGCACCTAACGCCATGGAAGAGCCACGTGGGCCGACCGAAAGCTTGCGGGGCATGCAGCGCGCGCCGCCTCTACACGAGCCGACAGACGGGTTTTCGTTCGCAGCACTGTTCTAATGCTAACGCATTGAAGAAAATTAAGCAGGCTGATCTAGCTTCCTACAGTTGAGGTTGGTACTCCGGCAGCGACTAGGAAATAGAAACACTCGTTAATTGGTGCGCCGAGAGGGTATTATTAAAATTTATTGAAATTGATTTCATTACACGATGAACTTTTACTACTGCCCTCGTGGGCACATCTGAATAGCACTGGTTCAGTCGTTATCATGCTCGGCGCTGAGCCGAGTACTTGGCTTCAAACCCAGCCACACGGCGGCCGCGTTTTGATGGAGGCGAAATGCAAAAAGGTGCCCGTGTGCTGTGCGATTTCAGAGCACGTTAAAGATCCGCAGGTGGTCGAAATTATTCCTGAGCCCTCCACAACAGCTGCTCCATCTCTCCTTTCATTCACACCTTCCTCCCTTCCCTCAACCCACGTCCACCTAGAAGTGAGCTAGGCAGTTACTGTGCCTTCTATTTCATCAAAAATTAAAATTCACCTGGCTCTACAAAACCAATGCCGAGAAAAAAAGAACGGCCGCGGCGGTCGCATTTCACTGGAGGCGAAATGCTACGAGGCCCGTGCACTATGCCATATCAGTGCACTTTAAAGAACCCGAGGTGGTCGAAATTATCCGGAGCCTTCCACTATGGCGTACCGCATAGCCGGACTTCATTTCGGACGTCAAAGCATATAAACCTAAACATAAAGCGATAAACGATTGTTTCGCTTTCCTAGTGGCCGCCGGAGCACAAAGTGAAACTGTGGGACTCCCAAGAAGCGAGCACAGCCTGATTTGTTTTTCAGTTTGGTAACGCTATAGAAGAAAACCTGGTGTTGAATAAAACATTCTCACGACAAAATGTCATATCTGTGCGATATTCGAACTCGAACAATCGACTTGTGTAGCTTAGAGAAGCATTCTACTGCACGCGTTTATTTTCTCAACAGTCTGTATATGATACTTGCACAAGTAGGCGCCGCTTCAAATTCCGCTGCGCATTTTGGTTTCGTTTTTGCCTGCCTTGCTCTAATGATACTTGTGACGCTAAAGCGTTGCATTTCCTTACATTTGTAAGCCATGCAGAGCGCGCAAAGCAACTATTTTTTACATCTAGCACGCACTGCATATTAGCGAGGTGGGAGTCCCGCCTCGCCGCTCTGTAAAAACGGATGTTATGCCGACGCCAGGACTCTCATACACCTTCAGACGCCACTGAACGGGGGGATTGACAGAAAACCACGAATAACTTTCCGCAAGCCGTAAGCAAATGCATATCTCGCTTCATAAGAAATGGGGCCCCCTCCAGGGTGGCGGGGGATTCCTGTTTTTGCAGCTCGACAAGTTCTCCCCAACTGATCCGGCTGAACGAAGTTATAAGGTGGGGGCTCTCATCGTTCTGGTTTTCTCGCTTTATACGTGTCGCTCAAAGTTCCATCACCCGCGGTTCCATATACTAAGCAAGTTAGAATAAATGGGCCCCTTCTCCTGCTGTCGGAGGTGAGGCCCTGGGCTGCAGCCCCCTTAGACCCCCCCTTAATCCAGCGCTGTCCGTTGGTTCCGCAGTTACAAATATACGCCGGCTGTAGCAGCTGTGGTCGTTTAATAGGGTCGGATGAGTCAGGAGGTAGAAGGCCCGCATGCGTAACCGACGGAATGCTTTACGTCACCGCATACGACGATGAGAGTTCGGCCAAGGCTGTGGCCATAGAGTTTCTTACTATTACCTAGAGGGAAAGCTGGCAGCCCGTCTATGGGAGTTTGCATGGCGACCCCTCGAGACCACTTCAGCCACCATGGGCGCTCAAAGCATCATGGGGCGGTGAGCTACTGACTGCAGAACTTCAACTTTTGGCCAAAAAATAATAATAAAAATAAAGCTGTTTGATAACTAAAAACGCCCTAGCATTCAATATCTTGTCTAACGATTGCAACAAACGAGCAGAAAAGCATTTAAGTGCAAAGTTTGCCCAAAATAAGAGACGATTGGCTCTCCTATTGGCGAAGTATTGAACATTATAAAAACTAATATTTTGTGCTCAACAGGCGCACTTTTAAAAGGAAATATGTTTTCAAAAAAAATTTAGTTGCTTAAATACTTCAAAAGGTTTTTTAATGGCATTTTAGAAAAGTGAAACCGTTTATTGGCGTTGTGTGTCGTTGCAGTTTCACTACTATGGTTTTTGTACACTGCGTTCGCGCGAAAGTCGTCTGCGCACACACAAACAGCGTTTTCGGAATGAAACGTCTTAGTAGTGTCACTATGTATTCCCGAAAAACTACGATTGTCCCGCAACAAGTAGCTCACCGCCCCATGATGCTTTGGGCGTCCATGGTGGCTGAAGTGCAGCGCCGCCAGCTTTCCCTCTAGGTAATAGTAAGAAACTCTATGGCTGTGGCATGTTGCAAGTTGCGCGTCCGCGCCGAGGGTGCCGCCCACTGGTGCTGCCACGGTCGAAACGATTGCCGCGATCCTGGTATCGGAGGTAAATAAAAGTGAAATTTTTCGACCGCTATCAATAACAAAAACATGCTTATGAACTAAATTATAACCAGCCATAGGTGTTAAAAATAAGATGTTGCGATGATGACGCCGCGGGTAACGAGGCAGCAGACGACAAGCAGACGACGCCCGGACAGCCGCGCAAGTGAAAACGGCGACGTCGGCGACATTCGCACTGCAGCAGCGTCATTGGCGTCATGTCGAGTCATACAGTGAGCTTTTCTTGGAGTCTTTATACTAAGCACAAGCACTGCAGCATATTATGTTGTCCCTAGCCCAATGCACTGTGATTTCTTCTGCACGAGTCAAAGGTTGAAAATTTTCGCTGCCTTTCTCTGCGTGTGTTTATTCATAGCCACAGACTGATGCATTTCAATACATGTCAGATGTTTTACTTCCCTGCTATTTACCTGAATCTCTTACAAAGTCGTGTACAAACCTATATTCAGTCATGTAGCATTTGATTATGTATACTGTACCTACCTTGATACCTTTTTTTTATCCTCTGTATATTCTCTGTGCGCTCATGTCTTCTAGGCGTTTTTTTTAATTTTGAGTTTTAGGATGCCTGTTACTGATACTGCAATGCCACTGATGCCTAAAATCACTTTTTGAACATAGTTTGTCACTGCTGATATTCTTTTAATAAATTGTTCTTTGCACAAAATCATTTGCGCTTTTCGTTCTCGAGCGAGCGCCCTAAGCAGCTGCTAAGCAGTCGCGCCGCTCGCCGCCATACACCATGCTACATCAACAGACACATCGAAATACAAAAGCGAGCGAGCAGATTCCGTAAGTACTTAAGAAAATAAAGCGTGAATGCAGCGCGGGAGCAGTTAATCACCAGTATTTACAAATCTTGGATCGAGCTAGCGGCCTCCAGCAACACGAACGCGCGAGCAACCAGCCGCCTAAACGCGCGCCGCCATATTGGATTTTTGGATTGACTGCGTTTACCGCCTCTCCAAGGTGCCACCACCATCGCCTTGGAAAAAAAAAACGTCCCCATTGGCTCTATGAGAGAGTCACTCCCTTGGTTTGGCCTAACGCGTCGCTAAGGCCAGAGAAGAGCAGGCAAGCTCTGTGGCCCCTGAAGCAGCGAAGGCAGCGAAGGACGCTGCACCTCCCTGGCGTTTCAAGAGGCCTGTCGCACGAGAGAGCTGCCCTTTTGTATCGTCTGCGCACAAACTCCGCTATACGCCGGTATGGCTGCACAAGATTCAGCCTGCCACCTCACCTATGTACGTCCGTTGTGCTGTCGTGGGTGAAATGAATAATTTCCTTTTAATGTGCACAGGTTTTCGTGACGAGCGGGCAGACACTCCTGTGCATCGTGGCGGCTCACGAACTGAGCGGCGAACAGTGAAAAAAAAAAAAAAACGACGCTTTATAGGATATTTGCCTTTTGGAACAGTGGTAAACACATCCACTCAAACAAGTGACCCAGGAGGAGCTATTGTCGACAGGGCACCAGCGCGAAAGGGATTAGCGGCTGATGGCGACGCCTCCCTAAGACGCGAAAGCAGCCAGGCAGGCCATGCGCGCTGCCCGGCTTGAACAACAGAAGAGAGCGAAGGCGGTGGTGGTGGTGGAAAGCATTTATTACAGGTTACCCATAGAGAGGTAGTTTGGGAGGTGGCCCCTAGTGCGCCACCCCCCTCACAATACTAGGTGGGGTCCCTATTCCGGGACCCCAAGAAACGATCTGGCCTGCCCGAGTGGGGCTGCAACCTCGCCGACGAGACGTCCTCGAATGTGTTACACCTTTCATGCAATGCATTTCGTTCTGGCGCATACTCTCTCGACGGCGAGATAAACAAACTTTTCTTCGCGCGTCTGTGAACCTGAGGGAGCTCCTCTTCCTGTTCCCCCGCGTGATGCGATGGCTCTCCTGGTGATGCCAAGTTGATGGATCATTCGGGCCACTTTGAGGAGAATTGTTTGCCTTTCCGAGTGCCGGACACGGTGTTCGGCTAGACGCGTAGGGAGAGCGCTGATAGAATCTGGGAGTCGGGGTACCACGACGTGGCTTCGGCGGTGGTGCAACTTCGCGCCGCCTTAGCTTGTAGTGAGCTCCGTGCTTATTGGTATTGCACTGGGGGGCCCTGCGGTAAACTCACTGCAAATAAAGTGGATGAACCTTTGGCTGCTGTGATCAAGTAAATTCGCGACGGAAGGAGCACGCTACCGATACCTCCGCCCGCGGAACAGGACTGCAGTCAAGCAGTCAGTGTTGCAGCCGTGCGTTCACGAAAAGCATTGTTGCATTCTAAGAAAGCAAATTAATTAAAGAGAAACAATTCACCGATTGTAGGTATGAACCAGTCGCCACCGTCTCAACGAAGCTTGGTCGCTTCTCCAAACCAGGTTCCAAGATGGCCAACAGTTGAAGGGGCGAAAGCAGATTTCTTTTCATGTCATGAAACTCATTTTCTTCGTGGCCCACACAGGCAGTCGATTTTTTTTTTTTACGGGGCTGCAAATTGGCGGGAGAGAAATTTTTATGGAAATGCATTTGGAGGGCTGCTTCCGGAGGTTTCCTGTCACGAGGTTTTGAGCAAGAAGCTGAAAAATCGTAAAAAGTGCACACACTTTAGGCCATCGCCAGAAATGAAAGAAACGCACATGGGTGTCGTAATTATCTGCAGAGGTGAATGTTATACCTGTTTGAGGATCAAAACTTCTAAAGGCCTAATTATCCGTCATTTACTTTGTGCGGCTAATTAAGATTGGGTGGCAGCCGTGGAAATGCGCATTTCAAGCCCTTTTAGACAGTGACTCACGCATCGTCATGCCTGATTATTGCCATCGTCGCTGGAGGCTCGCCGAGAACACTATTCATGTCTTCCCAAGGGCGTCCGCAGAATTTTTTTCAGGGGGGGGCCCATTGGTTGTTGGCGCCGGAGGGGGGGGGGGGGGGGGGTATATTCGTAGCGAAAAGGCACTATTTGCGGAGTAAATTTATTTATTTATATATAAATAAAAAATAAGTAAAATACACACATGAAAGAAAATTACAAGCAGCAAATTAAAGCGCGGATTGTAGAGATACATTGGAGTTTATCAACAAAGAAACAATTAAAATTAATAAAAATGCAAAAAGATACTATCAATACTCGAAGTGCTCAGTCTTACTGCATACGGGTTCTCGACTCACCCGAATTGATGACCAGCACACAGCGCAATATGTTCACAAACACGCAACTACAGTCACTCAGTCAGTCTTCCTTGAACAGCAACTGTAGGCGCCTCGGATTTTTCTGGGCGAATTGCGTAGTTACACGGGTGATAAATTCATTTCTGTGCTTCATTACACGCTCTCAGTGCACAGTCATCATATATATTGATTGGAAAAATGGTTGAACGAGTACGTTGAAAACAAAAGATGACTATATATACAACGAAAACTTATTTACAAGATAAATGCACGCTCGCAGCTTCATACACCTCGCTCCATCTTGCTCGCGCATCCGCACAGTCGAGCAACCGCACACACACTGCTCGCCGCTCGTCGTTTTCTCGTCCGCTGTCTTGGTTGTTCTCACCTTCGTTGACAACCCGCCACTAAAAACACCGAAGCACAAACACAGAGGCGCGCACATGTGCAAGGGCTTACTTGCCACAATATCCACGAATGCGCACTTTTGGGGTGTAAGGAACGCCGCGCGACTTCCGAGGGGAAGGGACACCCGCAACTAATTCGGTCGGAAAATTTGTTTTTGTGCTTTTATGGGGTTCAGAGCCCCAAAACGACTCAGGCTATAAGGGACGGAGTAGTACAGAGTTTCGGATAATGTCGACCACCTGGGTCTCTTTACCATGCACTGACACGCACAGTACATGGGCGCTGTTGTGATTTGAGGCCCAGCCAGAGGTGACAGGCGAGCCAGGCAGGCGCCATCGGGCTGCGTTGACCAAAGGCGCTGGTTTTCGGAGAAGACGCAAGGAACGCTGGTGTGGGGGCGCCTCTGGAGACTGCGTCGCCGTGAACAAAAGCAGCTAATCCCCTTTGCCGAAGGTTCTGAAAGCGGCGCTTCTACCGCACTGAGCTCTCCCGTGGATCGGAGGAGACAGCGAGCGGCGGCGGCGCCAACTCGTCGCCCGCTTGCCCCTGAGCAGCCCGACAAAGCGGGGGTGGACACGGCTGATTTGTCCTTCCCCCCTCAAGAATTCATCGGTGGCCGGCGTACGAACGTATCCTGATTCTAGCGAGCGACCTGTGCCCTCTTAGCGCGCGAGCGGCGCGAACTTGATTACTTTTGTATTTTGTAAATAGTGTACAAAGCTCTCCCCTGTCCTTTCTCGCTGTCGCTCCCCTCTATACTTCTCCTCACTATCCTCTCCCTTTCCCTTTCGTTTCCGCCGGCTGCAGCTCGGGTGCTTAAGATATTAGATAGCAATTGCCGCGGCCGGCAACACTCTTTTGCTTCACTTTTTATTTTTATTTTTTTTTTAAATAAACCACTACCACCACCACCGCCTGTGCCCTGTGCACTGTCTGCCTCCGTGTCGCTATCTCTCTAGAGATCAAAGAAACAGACACCCATCTCAAGACGGCTCGAAACACATGCTCACCGGTGCCGCTGCATGTCTGCAACAGGTCGTCCTTCAGCAGAGCTGGCGGTGGCGTGGTTTGAAAACGGCGGAACGACGCGCGCCCGGACGCGGCATTTCGCAGATGTGACCAAGCGTCGAAGCGGGGCTGCTTTCACCCTTTTGGCTGAGCGCACCACCGCCCCTGGCGTGCGGCCATCACTCACGGTTCGAGTGAGGGATTTTCCAGGGGGGTGCAGCCGCCCCCCCTTGCCCCCCCCCCCCCCCCCTCCGGACGCCCATGTGTCTTCCTCTCCGTCGATCTCCCCTGGCTAGGCCGTTCGCCCAGCAACCGCTTGTTACTTGCTTTCCGGTTTCCGATGCATTGAGTTAATCAGCCTTGGTCCGCTGCATGTCTGCAATCTGATTAGCAGAGTCTGCGGATCAATCATCCTGCTGATGCACTGCTCTCAGGTTCCATCATTGCGTGCGACGAAGCGAGCTAATCTACTTTGGCATTCACTTTGTCTCGCAAGAGGATGAAAGTTGTGGGACTCATTCAATCATGGCTGTTTAACAGTCTGGACAACTTGCGGTTGAGCATATTGAAGGACAGGTTACAAGTGACAGCCACCCATGCCGTCGATGTGTCACTGGGACAGCATCCAGACGTGCAGGCCACTCGCATAAGTTTAAAGTAAACACCGCATGGAAGAATAATTTCAGGAGAACAAAACGACAACCACTGGTCAAAAGAAAACGCTAGCACAAAGCACTCGCTTATAAAACCGAGTTTTATCGGCACACAGCTGACTCATATATACATGATTTAACCAATTTTACAAACACGAAAATGTCCAGCAAGCAGCGACGCTTATTTAACTGCGTCAGTTGCAACACCGGATACTGATGGTGCAGGCGCGAAGCCCCTGCACCATCCCATCGGCTTCGTGCGGCAGATGGAAGAGAAACTTCCCGGCTGAAGTCATGCCGCTCTGGATGAAGTCCATCTGCCTGGATGCGAATTCCCCAGAAGGGCGCCGACAGCTGTTCCTCCACCGTGGTTAACCAGCACGGCGTTTGCAGTCAGCTCCAGGGGGTACGTGTGCATCTCGTGCGCTGCTTGAACGGGCAGCCCTCGCATCGGTGACAGAATAGCTGCCAGGGACGTCAGCTGCACCATCCCATCGGCTTCGTGCGGCAGATGGAAGAGAAACTTCCCGGCTGAAGTCATGCCACTCTGGATGAAGTCCATCTGCCTGGATGCGAATTCCCCGGAAGGGCGCCGACAGCTGTTCCTCCACCGTGGTTAACCAGCACGGCGTTTGCAGTCAGCTCCAGGGGGTACGTGTGCATCTCGTGCGCTGCTTGAACGGGCAGCCCTCGCATCGGTGACAGAATAGCTGCCAGGGACGTCAGCTGCACCATCCCATCGGCTTCGTGCGGCAGATGGAAGAGAAACTTCCCGGCTGAAGTCATGCCGCTCTGGATGAAGTCCATCTGCCTGGATGCGAATTCCCCGGAAGGGCGCCGACAGCTGTTCCTCCACCGTGGTTAACCAGCACGGCGTTTGCAGTCAGCTCCAGGGGGTACGTGTGCATCCCGTGCGCTGCTTGAACGGGCAGCCCTCGCATCGGTGACAGAATAGCTGCCAGGGACGTCAGCTGCACCATCCCATCGGCTTCGTGCGGCAGATGGAAGAGAAACTTCCCGGCTGAAGTCATGCCACTCTGGATGAAGTCCATCTGCCTGGATGCGAATTCCCCGGAAGGGCGCCGACAGCTGTTCCTCCACCGTGGTTAACCAGCACGGCGTTTGCAGTCAGCTCCGGGGTACGTGTGCATCTCGTGCGCTGCTTGAACGGGCAGCCCTCGCATCGGTGACAGAATAGCTGCCAGGGACATCAGCTGCACCATCCCATCGGCTTCGTGCGGCAGATGGAAGAGAAACTTCCCGGCTGAAGTCATGCCGCTCTGGATGAAGTCCATCTGCCTGGATGCGAATTCCCCGGAAGGGCGCCGACAGCTGTTCCTCCACCGTGGTTAACCAGCACGGCGTTTGCAGTCAGCTCCAGGGGGTACGTGTGCATCTCGTGCGCTGCTTGAACGGGCAGCCCTCGCATCGGTGACAGAATAGCTGCCAGGGACGTCAGCTGCACCATCCCATCGGCTTCGTGCGGCAGATGGAAGAGAAACTTCCCGGCTGAAGTCATGCCACTCTGGATGAAGTCCATCTGCCTGGATGCGAATTCCCCGGAAGGGCGCCGACAGCTGTTCCTCCACCGTGGTTAACCAGCACGGCGTTTGCAGTCAGCTCCGGGGTACGTGTGCATCTCGTGCGCTGCTTGAACGGGCAGCCCTCGCATCGGTGACAGAATAGCTGCCAGGGACGTCAGCTGCACCATCCCATCGGCTTCGTGCGGCAGATGGAAGAGAAACTTCCCGGCTGAAGTCATGCCGCTCTGGATGAAGTCCATCTGCCTGGATGCGAATTCCCCGGAAGGGCGCCGACAGCTGTTCCTCCACCGTGGTTGACCAGCACGGCGTTTGCAGTCAGCTCCAGGGGGTACGTGTGCATCTTGTGCGCTGCTTGAACGGGCAGCCCTCGCGTCGGTGACAGAATAGCTGCCAGGGACGTACGCAGTGGCTGGTACGAAGTGTCCTCCGAGGCGCTCTCGCTCACCAATGTGCGCTGCACCGCCAGCTTGAACGCCGTCGTGTCGCCGGACCCAGTCGGCGGACAAGCCATGAGAACCTCGCCAGCCAATGCAGTTGTCAGGGGGCTCGACGTACTCGGCACAACGCATATTTTGGATAATCATGATGCAGGAGCCGACGTCCTCAAAGCTCGCAGGAGAAGCGTTCTGATCTAGACCATTCCCTGGCACCAGAATGGCGTGGTGCTTAGCAAAGCTAACGCTTGTAAAATGTGGCAATGGTTGATTGGTTGGCCTCAAATAAAATGGCGCCAGTGCACGAGAAGAACATCCATACAGTGCTCTAGAACATTCACATCATTTACAAGCAATGGCACTGCGGCTGCCGGGAAACGTTACAGGCATTACTTGATGCGCCGTAACTGTGTTTCGACGGCCTCTGCGCATTCGTGATTTGGCCCGATTACCGAACAGCGCGAAACATAAGGCAATTTCGTACAGACGAACTCTGATTATTTCTTGTTGGTTAAATAAAATTGTTTCAACTGCACGCTATCGTCGTCGTCGTGTTTAGTTTAGGCGCGCACGTACGCATCTGCGCACTGGCGTCGTCTTCCACTCTTTCCTGAAAAGGCGCAACTTGCATGTCCACACCCACAAAGGGAGATCGGCCAGGAGACCGGCGGCGGAGGAATCAGCAGGGCAAGATTTTGTGACGAAAAAATAAAAGGCAGACGAACACACGCGCGGTTTGGCAAAACCAACTGGGCCAAGTAGAGCGGAGCGAATTCAATAAAGGGAGAGGCGAGAATATAATTGTTAGCATGGGACCCGATGCGATATGCCTGTATGAAATTTTGTTCCGCCGAACAAACAATCCCGTGGCTGTGCCTCAGCGTGGTGGCATCAGTTCATAACCAGATAGACAACGTTCTAGTAATGGTTAAGATCATCTAGGTCCAGCATGGCGCCACGACCCTCGATTGCACCTACGTGTACACTTGATTCAGTTTGGTTGGTTTATTGGGGTTTAACGTCCCAAAGCAACTCGGGCTATGAGGGACGCTGTAGTGAAGGGCTCCGGAAATTTCGACAACCTGGGGTTCTTTAACGTGCACTGACATCGCACAGTACACGGGCCTCTAGAATTTCGCTTTCACCGAAATTCGGCCGCCGCGGCCGGGATCGATCCCACATCTTTCAGGTCAGCAGCCGAGCGCCGTCACCACTGAGCCACAGCGGCGGGGCAAAGGACATTGTACGAATGTGGTTAATCGAAACATAATTTAATGTTTCGGTGCTATCATATCAGCCCAACTGCACCCTCTGCAGGACAAAGGCCTCTCCGATATCTCTCTAATTAACCCTGTCCTGTGCCAGCTGTGGCCACCCTATCCCCGCAAACTTCTTTATCTCATCCGCCCATATAACTTTCTGCTGCCCCCTGCTACGCTTTCCTTCACCTGGAATCCAGTGTGTCTTCAAGGGCCATCAGTTATCTTGCCTTCGCATTACATGCCCTGCCCAAGCCCATTTCTTCTTGATTTAGACTAGGATGTCATTAACCCGTGTTTGTTCCCTGACACACTTTGCCCTCTTCCTGTCTCTTAATGTTACACCTATCATTTTTCTTTCCACAGCTCGCGTGTCCTTAAGTTGAATCCTTTTGTTAGACTTCGCATTTCTGCCCCACGTACACGACACACTAAGGAACACACACTGCAGCCTATCTTTGCACGAACAAATTCATTTAAGTATAGCTTCTTCCCCCAACCATCTCCGATTGGAACATACTCCCAGAATCCCTTTTTCAATATAGCAATTTTAGCAACGCATTGGAAGAACATTTCCTTGGTTAAGTTGTCTCATTTTGTATTTTTTAATGCTGTTCTTTTCATCTTCCCTTTGTTATCACCGAATGATGCTGTGTGTTGTTTTTTCGTTTCTTTTGTGTGTTGTTATGTTGTTTGTCCCTCCTGCTTAGGCCACATAGGCCTGCAGTATTTTGAAATAAATAAATAGGTGAGTACCGGTAAGACGCAGCTGTTAAATACTTTTCACTTGAGGGATATTGCCATAATAGAAGCTAATGGTTCCATATCAACTGCTGGTTCCAGTAGCTACTGGGAATGTGCTAATAAACAAGTACTACTGGAACCAGTAGGATCCCAGGAAGAAACCAGCAGCGAGTTTTCACCTGGGATATTTTTTAAAATTGGTAGCGGTCTTAGGTGAAACACCCTGTATAATGAATACTGTAACATCAACTTGGTTGTGCTGTAGTGGCCATACAGCCACGGCAACGGCCATTACATCACCATCATAGAGAATAGTAAGTTCAGAAAGAGTAATTTCACCATGGACAATTTCTATTAGTACACACACTACGTTTAGAGTGGGAATTAATTTCACGAAGTGACCATAGAGCAAATTACTTTCCTGCTACTTTTCTGAAACACCCTGCATTTCGTACCACACCAAGGAATCTAGAATCGCCTAATGCGGGATTCAGTGACTTGGAACAACAGCCATCCAGAATAACTCAAGAACAAAGCAGCAAATGCTATCCAGCCAATGGTGTCAACCGAGTGCCATGATGCTGAGGTTAATCCCTTTAACTTGCTAGTGTGATGGAGCGGGTGGCTGGCAGATGCAAAAGGATTCACCGCACTGTCACAATGACCTGCCAATGCCATTGGCCGAAGAACCTCCTTGGAGGGGCATTTGCTGCTTCGGTCTTGTATCCGATTAAAGGTGCAGCAGAACACCTGATACTACCATCCTGCTTTGGACCCAGTGCAATGCTAAAGTACAACAACTTCTAGCTGAAGCTCATTTCGGTGTGGTAATGACATTCTGTACCTGTACATGACTGAGTGCACAGGTTTAGGCTTGCACTTATTTTTCTGAAGTTTACATAAAATATTTATGTACAAGGTATTACACATTTGCAAGAGTTTAGCTTGCTTTAGTCTTTCTCAGATCAATTTCCTTCATCTGAAACCAATGAAAAGGCCAGTGAAAGACAATCAAAGAGACAGTATTCAGAATGTAAATGTGGACGATCAATAAGTGTATACAAAAACAAAGAACGGACAGAGAAGGCAAGGATTGAGGCCGGACGCCAGTTTGCTTGGCTTATGCGGGTAACATGATATACAGAGAGTAGAGCAAAGGCCAGAAACTATAAGTACAATTATTCATACTACTTGTTGAGTGTGCATAACAGTGGAGTAAACACGTTTCAAGTATTACAAATTTATTGTTCTTTCAAATGGCAGATGAGAATTTCATAATTAACTGTAAGCTGATCGGCACCTGAGTGCAATCACAGAAAAAAATGTGGGAGAGGGAAGTGGGAGGGAATGTGTCACAATAGAGCAAAGACTCATCAATTTTATAAAACATTATCTTGCCTGCCTAAAAACAAACAAAATAAGAGTGGAAACTATATCACACATTTGTACCGAACATGGAATGAACAGATGGAATGATACGGTATCGGTTATCAGCAGGTATGGCGTGTCTAAGCTTTAAAAAAAAAAATATATCACATGTACACATCAAGCACTTGTGTCACAAATTACACACCATGACAGCCTGTTCACAGCAGCAGGTGTCTGAGTAACCAAACTGCAACCCATTGGACACCAAGCACTCAGTCCAGAACACACACAATGAATGCCACAAAGTTTTTCCTGATTTGAAGGCATTTTCTACCTGCTGCTGCATGAACAGGCCAGCATCAAGGAAGAAGAAAGCCCTGCATCTGCCATGGGTGAAGGTGCCAGGCAGACAGACCTCCAGGCATTGGAAAGATGCAGGGCTTTCATAAAAGCTGGCCAGTAAAAGACACTGCTATCATCAGAGGCATACTCACACAGACGCATTGGGCACACGTGACTTCAGCGAAACTCGATTGTAAAAGCATTGCGGGGTGCAATTAAAAAAAAACTTGTATAACATAAAAACAGTTTATAAAATCAATCCACAAATAAACAAACTCTGTCTTGTGAGAAGACGCATCCAAGCAAGACTGGTGGTTGGGGCAAGCCTCTGATCCATGCCAGACCTTGTGCGTTCTCGGAGGGACACATGCAAGTGGGAGCGAGCTCTCAGTTGGGGAGGTGAAGGCTCCGCACCTGCCTCTCTCTGCAGGCTTTTCAGCCGTGGCCGTGCAAGGCCCTTCTTTCTGCTTTATACATGACATAAATAACGGCACTGAGCCCACCAGCTCTGGCCTGCAACCTTTCAGTGGAGGGCGGGCGGCAAGCGCTTGGCAACAGTAATCGTGCCTAGTCCTTGTCCAGAGCACATGCACTGTTGCTGCTGGCTGCACACAATATAGCTCTCTGCCTGTCTCTTTGAAAACAGTTAATACCATATTTACAAGTCTACTCCCCAGCCCAAACAAGATATGCAACACCTAGAATGACCACGATTCGAAGACGAGTCTTTGTTTGTTAACAGTTCTATTGCCAGCCAGTTCACCTGTTTTGGGGGCCTGCCTCAATGTATGCAGACACACTCAGCATTCTGACTTGTCTTCTTCCACCAGGTTTTGAGTGTCTTTGTCTGTGTCCACGGTGGTTGGATCAAGAGCTGTCTGCCGTAAAGGAACGTGTGGAGATGACCGATGAAGCACCATCGAAGGGTGTAGCACTGCAGATCCCACACTTGGCGGCGCCTTATTGCTGCTGTCGAAGCAGTTCTTGTCATATTTCTTGTCGAAGACATCACCAGCCACTTCATACAAGCCTCCCTTGCCCGTTTCACCAGCACCTGCCGTGCCATCGGCATTGCCTAACGCATCATACATGGGGTTGCTAAAGTCTGTAGCCTTATTCACATCGTTCAATCCGAAGTCAGCATCCAGAGACTCCTGCAAGAAGAAAAATACAAAGTGTGAAAAAAAAGATGGTAGAGACAGCCTTACAGCTTTGGGTAGAAAGACTTACGGCATTTGTCTCTGCCTGCCGAGTTCGCATAAAGTTTGGTGAAAACTCCACGTTGGTGCCACTTCTGAAGGACACGCTTTGTGTGCTTCCTCCAAGACCACTTTGTTTGCTGCAAAATTGCAATAAGAAATTAGCAGTTTATGTTTATATACACAGCAAGAAAATCACAAGTCACTTGCACTTACAAATGGCGTCGACGCACACATACGAAGAGTGTCGCAGCTACAATCATTATTATGAGGACCACAATGATTGGAACCAGCACAGCAGCAACACCTGTATCAACAAAGACAAGGTGGTATAAGCATACCACAATCAGTCATCAAGGCGCATACCAATGAAGTGTTCTTTTGAGCAGATCTTACCACTTGCCCCTCCCAGAGATGATATCCGTCTACGGGCAATGAAGTTTTCGCAGTGCATGCCTTCAAATTCACTTGAACATCTGCATACTATCTGCTCGTCCCGGACGCTCTCACAGCGGCCACCATTGCGGCAAGGGCACTTGTACGGTTGCGGCTTTGGCACTTCAAACCCTATCGAAGTAAAAGTTGACACAGGTAAAGGTTATAATCTTCCGTTAACAAGAAGTTTCTTTGTTCACCAATTTGTCATTCAGCACACTCTTTTCACTGACCTGCATCACAGCTGCCAAAGTTCAGAACATGGAGAGAAGTTCCATCAGGGCAAGCACAGCGATAGCCTTGAGGCACCAAGAGGCACAAATGAGAGCAGCCTGATGATGGGCACCGGTTGGGGACTGAAAGTCCAAAAGTAGCAGAAAATTGTCAAAGACCTGTCTCGTGCCACTGCTATGGCACATTTCATCACTTTGCATTGGGACATACCGGTAAGGTTATACTTGAGTGGCTGGAAGATCTTGACACCAGTTGGGTTCTCAACATTCCTCTTAACTCTAACTTTCACACCTCGTCCATGCTTGTCCTGCCTGTAAATCTCACCAGAGTCTCTAGTCACCCAGAAAATACTGTCTTCAAACAAGTCCATTGCAAATGGATGCATCAGATCTTGGGAGGTGAAAAAAAAAAAAGAGAACCATGAGTTTCAAGCATCGCAATCCTGAACTAGCTAAACACTTTGGCAAAAGTTACCACAGCATACTTACCACCACTGACAATAACAACCCTGTTGGAGCCATCCTGCTTAGCGGTTTCAATGGTGTTCAATTTGCTGTCACACCAGTAAATTCTATGGTCAGAAGCATAGTCTATAGTCAGGCCTGTTGGGTAGCCAATCTTGTCACCCACAATGATGCGGCGCTTTGAGCCATCCATCCATGCTGTTTCAATCTTGGGGTTGGAGCCCGAATCTGACCAAAACATCCACCTGCAAGCAATTAAACGGGATGTCAGGGCAAACAACAACAAGAGCCCATCAAACACTTACAATTGTAAAGCTGATCATTTCATGTACCATCAGCATCAGATGAAACACGAACACAAAAATATTTGCTGCCGAGTGAGAAATACAAGCAGGATCCATTAACACTTAAGATTAAGAGTGATCTTTATGAGTCTTCAAAGAGAAAATAAACTGTTAGTATTCAGTCTCCCTCAAATAAGACTGTTCTGTTGTTCCTCCTCCAGTTGTCTTGCTCACATTTTATTTGATGCTGATATTAATACATACTCTCAATGAAAAATGGGCAATCCAAGACATGGCTACTTTTGACAGTAAAACTGTTGCTCCTCTTACTTCCAATTTGGCAAAATTAAAGTTGGGGAAAAGCTATTTAATCATGCTGTAGGGAGGTTAGGTCAGAAAGTATCCTCCATTATTGCCTAGTTAATCCGATCATTACCCAATGCCACAGTAGCACAAGCTGCACCTGGATCCATACAAAACATGTTGGCCATGATCAACACCAAAGGAGGTAATGGTACATGACCATCCCTGAAGTTTGTTGTGGCCGCCACTCACACCTTGTACAATTACTGTACTAGTACTGCCAACCAAAGAGCAGCCAAGGCTAGAAATGCTAGCAGCACCAGTTCTGTAGCAGCAAGCCCAGTATCCATCCAGCCTCCCATGTCTGCATTTTGGTAAACAGTAAAGCACTACACTGGCCATACACAAGCAATTATATGCACAACTTGCAACCCTGCTGCATTAGGCCTGCACTTTATCATTAGTACTCACAAACTTCAGTTACTTACCCCATGTCAGGGTCAACTGCCAAGGAAGTGGGCCTTTCCAAGTTGGACGACAGCAGTGTTTTTCGGTATCGACCATCAATGAGGCTAACAAAAATTCTACCCTTGGGACGAGTGCTTGACAGATCCGCATCCATCCAGTAAATAGTTCTGCAAACCAGCGCACAGGCAGTCAGAACTGTGTAACACAGACCATGCTACCAGCTTCGCAACAAAACCAACCTTCCAACCCAGTCTACCGCAATAGCATTTGGCTTTGTGAGGCCCTTCAGCTCCAGATTCTGTGGGAACCCAATGCCAGCACTGACGTCGGTCAAGTTTGGAAGGAATGCTCTCTTAATTGTCTTTTCATACGAGTCTGTCCAGTACAGCATTTCTGCAAAGCAACAAAAAAATTTTTTAGAAAGAAATAACAGCTGTACAGCTTATTTTACAGAGAAGAAACTGGAAAAAGAGGGCTCAACACTGCACCTCCACTTCAGTTCAGCACGAAGATTTCTCAACTGAACTGAAGTAGCCATGAAAAGCACTGAAATATGTTTCAGACAAAAAGAAAGTAATGAATAAAGCAACAAAAGGCTGTCGTCAGTGATTAATATACATTCAGTTTGCAAATACAACTAGTATATACTACTAATAGCAATACCCGCAGCCAACTCCTGGCATTCATGTGCCACAGCTTAATCAAGAAAATTAGCATAGCAGTGGTACCAGAATCCAGTGCTTCCTTCAGCCATTTTTTTTTGTTAATCAGCTAAATGTTTTCGTGAACAGGTGCAGACAAAAGTATACAGAGCACACTATGGCCTTCTAACCCCACTTATATGTTGCCTAATAAAAATTGTAAGGTATGGTATGTGCAGGCTGGTAGTGGTCACAGCTCTGCAAGCGCACAAAGTGCTTTGGTTTACTTATGTGCTCTGTTGTTTTTGCCTGTACACATGCATGCGTGTGAACAGATTACTGAAAGGCAGCAGTGCAGCGAACATAGGGAAGGGTGTTGAACATCTCTGAGCAACATTAGTAGTTTTGCGAATAAGCAAACACTGTTTCTAGATACAACATACGTTCACGGGGGTCATAATCCAGTGCCTGGACCCTGCTCTCTCCAGTGATGACCGAGCTTTGAACTTCATTCTTCATGTCAAGCATTCGGATGTCAGGTCCATTGGTGTAGAGGACAATGGGAGCAGGCCCTACAAACAAAATGTAGAAAATCATGTGGTTAGACAGACTTAACAAAAGCTGTTTGGATTGAGCACACTGCCTAGAGAACGTGTAAATACCTTTGGCATGGCAGTGAGACTTGAACATTTCATAGCCTTCTTTGCAACGACAGCCATAGTCACCCATCAAGTTTTCGCAGATTTGTGAGCAATTGTGACCAAAAGTTGCGCACTCATTGATATCTACAACAGAAAAGAAGTCAATAAAGCAATGAGCTGACAATTAGCAAGCATGGTCTTTTTCTCTTTCCAAAGATTCACCTCAACAAGTACCTTCTAATTACTTACTGTTTAGCACCAGTAACATGAAGCACAAGCAAATGGAGGGACTGACATGGCACCTTCTGAGTGAATTCCTTGTATTTCAAGACGTTTAATACTTTTCCTGACATTCAAGACAAAAGCTCCCCAGCTCACAATGCCATTTACTATAAACGAAAGCCAGTCAAAACAAAAATAAACAGAGCAGAACCAAAAAAATTCTTATAGGAAAAAAAATGCAATATAAATTAACACAGAAAGTACCTACTCGATAATCATCAAGTGGTAAAGCAATCACTGGTTTTTGACAGCTAGAGAATATCACCATACATCAATTCTTACCACTGAAAAATCTTTGAGCATGAGGAAAAAACAAATGAGTTAGAAGAATGGGTTAACATAGATGTTACCGTGCACTTGGGACACAAACTAGTATTCAAGTTTCTGTCTCGAGTGTACAGTCCAATCCATGTTATTCCCTCCTTGTGTCCTGTGTGTACTATAATCCTCAAGCACGCATTTGTAATCCTCAAGTGCTATGATTTCTCAACAGTAATTGCATACCAACTAGCTCACAGAAGATCTTTGTGCCAATTCTTAAAACTTAGGAATTACAGACTTAAAAGATACTACGAATATAGGTAGTAACACACCTTCACATCGTTTAGGATCATCATCTTTTATCTTGTAGCCACTAGCACATGTGCAAATGTAGCCATTAGAGTCGCCCAAGGTAGTGCAGTTGTGCTCGCAGCCTCCTCGTGTAGCAGCATCACATGTGCCTTCATCTGAAAGAGCAAGACAGGTTGGAAAAGGAGAATGCATATGGATCAATTACTTGTTACAGCCTAAAGCAACTTGCTCATGAACAACAACTGATCACCTCGTAGCTTTTCTACCACACATTTTAGTACAATCCAACAGCATTTGGACAGGTTATTCCATTTAATCACTGTTTGCTAAGAGGCTGGTTAGTTCAAGACAAATGGTACACGTCAACTTTGCAATTATGAACATGGACATATTCATTGTTGCGCTGTTGGTATCTACAATATATGTGTCTAAAACAAATTAGCCTAGCAGTGCTACGTGAACCATATTCCTACAGATGGCCCTGCTGCTTGTGCCCATGTTGATAGTTGCACTGCTGACATTTACAATTTATTTCATTTTCTTTACATTCCAAGAATATGTTTCTTCCCCCGACACTACGCTTCAAGCACAGTATTTCCATAGCATAACATATTTCAAGCGCATCTTGTCTCCTTGCTGTTCCGCCTCAATGCAGACATAATACTTACGACAACCACGCTCGTCAGAGAGGTCACCACAGTCGTCCTTGCGATTGCAAACTTCTGCTCTGGGGATGCACTTCCCATTAGTGCACTTGAACTCTGTGGCAAGGCATGGAAGCGGCGTGAGCTTCCCACACAATTGGTGGTTGTTCTCATCACTGCCATCTCCACAGTCATCATTGCCATTGCACAGCTGCCACAAGGGAATACACTTGTTGTTCTGGCACTGGAACTTCCTTGTTACATCACACTTATGGTCCTCTGCACAGGGAATTGAGGTGGAAGAACACGAAGAAAAAAGTTCTCATTATAGTGGAATCATCATCATGCGTGCCAATAACGCATTAAAAGCCTCGGCCATACGACAGAAAATTATGCACGCCTCAATTAATATGACGGCCAGAGGGAACCATCTGGAACGAGAGAGACTCGCGGAGCACTTCAGTGGCAGACATCACATGAACTCAAGGTGCTGCAAATCTGAATCAAGACAGACATGTGCGCGCGACATTGCGATCCAAAGCATGAAAGCCTTTAATGATGGATATACCGACTGCTTGGATTCGCCACGTGCGACCCGCGGCCATTGGTGTGAGGAGACTCTCACTAGACTCACTTTTCGGCACATTTCGCCGCCAATTAAGGAAATCACTTGGTCGTTCATATTAGCATGAAGTTACTGCACAAGCAGCAACGTGATTATATGTTTCTGTGATCAGTGGTGGCTAGTTCCAAAGCACTTTCCACTACAGCTTCAGTGTGGAGCACTCAAGGCCTAGTGACACAGAGTGAGCGACATGTCTGCAGACTGATCATGCACACCTATTCTAGCTAGGTGAAGCCAGCACTGCTCTTAACTATTGCCAAAAATAAACTCAAGAGCCTGTTGTAAAGGGATTTATAATGGCCACTCCCCATCCCATTCCTTTTCCAGAGGGCAAATTTGTAGTTGCAACTGGCAGAGAAGTGCTTAGGCCTCTTCAACGTGATTACTGCCATATTACCCATTAGACTACTCTTTCTATCTGGCAACCATTCCCTAGGTGTCACCTTATTGTTCACCAATTCACTGAGCACCCCTGCTGCACACTTGGTGGATTGGTAGCACTAGGTGCGAAAAATAGTCCAGCGAGTGATATGACAGAAATCAGGCTGGAAAGGTGTATAGATTCCCAGAGCTGCATGTAGGTCTACCATATTGCTCTCCCAAGCATCTAAGTTATCAGGGAAAGCTGCAACTCTTGCATGCAGGAGGCAGACTTGAGGTAGCGTTAAGAGCAAGTGTAGGCTCAAGCCGCATGTTTTTTGGTGCCGAATTTGCTTTATTCTAGCCAAATTACTGTTTTGGTGAATGACGGAGCTTGCTAGTAATGTGATGGCTGTACCAAGGCCTATCTCTACGAGTTACGAACAAAATACTCGCCAAGTGGATATGTGGCACCATCTATTGTAAACCACAAATCACAGGCTTTTCTTTTTAACAATTAGCTAACATTTGTCATAAAATTGTGTGTTTTTGAAAAGAAAATGATGTTTTCAATGAACATGTGCACCCTGACAAAATGAAATGCTGCAAAACACAACAGTCTATGTACCAATGGATTCTTAGCAACAGTCTAATGCTAAACAACGTGAAGGAGTCAGCTTCTCCACAATGCATGGATGCTTTTTCAGCCACGTGATCGCTTTTGACCAATAGAAGCACGAGCGTTACAGGGAAAACAAACATGAAAGCCTGAGAGCCTATACGGTAACCAAAAAGGGCCCATTAATTCTGACAGCCAGAGTAGCAGGGGAATTTATTATGCAAATGACATATCCAATGTTGTAGATTTTTGATTATACGACACCAGGATTATACGATGGTTCCATGCAGTCCCCTAAAAGTCTACTGCAGTAGACTTTCTATTATCGAGGTTCTACTGCAGTAATGAGCCCACTATGGCTACATCATAAGCCAAGCTACAATACAGAGGAGAAAAAAAACTAAATTCCTGTTCAATTTCAGCATATTCTAGCATGTGCACTGTGAACAAAACATGAAACACGTACTGCATATTGAGTCTGACTCATCTGAGAAGTCGCCACAGTCATCGTCACCATCACACATAAAATCGGGCCTGATGCACACCTGCAAAAAAAAAACAATTTAACATGATGTGCGATACATATTTAGGTGCTAGTTTATCATCTCATGAAGTGTGCCCAAAACAAATCCCTCTCTCTCTCACATGCACACACATGTAAACCTTTGTATATATGCATACAAAGGCAGGCACGTGCACATGCACACACGCACATGCACACTTGTTTATATGCAGAATCTTACAGTGTTGTTGCACTGGAACATGTTCTCCTGACAATAGAGCCCACCAGGCACTCGTGTTGGACAGTTCTGTTCATCGGAGACATCGTGACAGTCTTTGTTGCCATCACAAACAAGCCTGCTCAGTATGCAATGTCCGCTGTTGCACTTGAATTGATTTTCCTGGAGAGAGACAAGGCCAGTGTTAGTTAGTGCCAAGACAGTTCAGGATTGAAGGTGCAGCTACCTTGCATTCGTAATTCAGGCAGTCTTTTTCATCACTTCCATCATCACAATCATTGTCGTGGTCACAACGCCATCTGGATGGGATACACTTTTTGTTTGCACACTGGAATTCGCTTTCTGAGCAGTCTCTGTAGAGTTCAGCTAGAAGGTGACGAAGAAGACAGGGTGAATGTTAGAAGAAAGTCATGTTCATCAAGCAGCAGCAGCAGTGGCTTTTTGCATCTAACATAAGTGCATAACTTACCACACATCGTGCTGTCCTCATCAGAATTGTCTCCGCAGTCATCTTCAAAGTCACACCTCCAACGCAGTGGTATACAGCGGTTGTTTCTACACTTGAAATCACCAGTTTCATGACATTTGGGACAATAATCAGGGCTTGTCTCATCAGAATTGTCTCTGCAGTCATCTTTGCCATCACAGAAGAGCCAGGTTGGTATACACCGGTAGTTGTTAACGGATGGACATTTTTGCCAGCCTGTAGTGCAGTTGCGGTTTCCTGCAAAACAAACCCACTTCATCAAAACACTGCCAAAAATAAACCAAAATTTAGGAGAAAGTGATGCAAGCAGATGCTTACGACACTTGTGTGCTGGCTCATCCGAGTTATCGCCACAGTCATCATCAAAGTCACAATACCACAGTTTCGGTATACATTTCCCATTGTTGCACTTGTACTGTGTGTCGGTGTTGCACTCTTGGTGGTCTGCAAAAAGATTTTAAGACCCATCCAAGCATTAAAAATTTCACAACATCATTTTTTCACTGCACAAACTTGAACAAACAGGCCGAAGGAAGCCTCAGTATGCTCACCAATGTTTCGATACAAGAACAGGTTCTCTTGTTGAAACATTGGTAAGTGGACTTAGGCTTCCTTCCTTTCTTCTTTCATTGACTCCTGTATTCATTTTCAACAACACTCACGGCAAATAGCAGGATCTTCATCTGAGCCATCAGTGCAGTCATTGTCACCATCACATTGCCAAGAAACAGGAACACATCGGCCAGTATTCTGGCATTTAAAGTTATGTTCACCACATGGATAACCTTGAGGGAAATAAAAGCCAAAAATTAGTACAATTATGAACCTGTGCTAAAGAAACTGATGCTGAACAAACACTGTAGTTCTCGGCATCAGTCAGATGTGAACTTACCACAGAACTTCTCATCACTCTGGTCTCCGCAATCATTATGGCCGTCACAAATCTTAATCCTTGGCACACAAGTGGCATTGTTATGGCACTGGAACTGACCCTTCTTGCAGGAGAAAGCAGCTGAAAATAATTTCCAACAAAATGACTATTATCCCATTGCTGCGAGGAATCAAACTCCTCACACAAAGAGAGAACTTGGTAGAATTCAAGGATACAAATAGCTGCACAACTTACGACAACCCACTTCATCTGAGCCATCACGACAATCTTTCTCTCCATCACATTTCCAGAATACAGAGATGCAGCGGTCATCAGAGCCACCACATCGGAACTGGCCTTCAGTGCAGTTGGCAATGCATGTTTTCTCGTCAGGCAGCAGCACAAAATTGTCTGGACAAGCACATCGAAAGCTGCTGGCTCCAGGAGAGATCAGGCACAGGTGTGAACAGCCACCATTGTTGGTGCCACATGGATTGGGATCTTCAAAAAGAGAAGAATGTAATGCCAACAATTACTGCCAAAAATCCCATCATTTCATGTAATTGAGGTGAAGGAATGAATGAAGGAAGGTGTACAATTCAGCTTGAGGTTCCATGCTTACAACACAGACACTTTTTCACATCAGTTGCAGTAAGCTTAAGCATAAAAGATTTGCACTGCAAAATTGCACAGCCTACCTATTGCATTCCAGTCATTCAGATCTTTTCTGAAATTTATTGCCTTGCATTTAGAAAAATTATAAATAGTACTATTTTCATTCAGTTTGTTACAACTTTCATCTTTTCATGTTGCTAAGACCTGCACTAAAGTCCATGTATCCCACTGGTCTTGCTTCAATTATTTGTCCCAAGGAAAATAATTATGGCAATGCATAAGATACACTCACAACACTTAAGGTACAGAAACACAATTTTGAGCTTCCAAAGTGAACAGAGTAACAAAGTTTGGCAAGAATGCTTACAAGGCAACTGGCGCAGTGGGTGGTAAACATGAATGTCATATGGGCGGTGCGACGTGTTGCGTAGAACTTGTAGCTTCTCCCCAGTGAACTTGTGGGCCCTGTAGACTCCCTTCATGTTCCAATCCGTCCAGAAAAGCCAGTCATCAAATACGGTCAGGGCAAACACATGTGGCACGGTGCGCCCCTGTAGCACTGTGTGTCTGTTTTTGCCATCCAAATCTGAAAACCTGCCATTCAAGAAACGATACGTACCCTGTGAATATGCTTAAATCCTCTGCAAAGACCACCCTCAAGGCCAACCTACAGAAACAGTGCCTGAGGACTTACTCAATGTAGTCAAGGTGAGCGTCAGCCCAAAAGAGCTTGTCACTGAAGTAGTCGATTGTAAGAGCATTCGGCCAGACAAGCTTGTTTTCGTACAGGACAATACGAGTGAAATTGGTTCCATCCAAACCAAGGCGGCCAATGAACGCATGGTGGCCCCAGTCAGTAAAGAACAAGTAGCTGAAAAGACGAGTAAACACTGCTGCAGTTTTTGATCCACACACACATTTCCTACACCGAGCAGCCAGTATAATAGCTACTGGCGCTTCATGTTATATAACTGCACCATTAGTGGTAAATGAATACAGCTGCATTTAAATTTGTTTTTGGCACAGCTAAGGTCAAGCAGGTCAACAGAATACCAGGCCTGTTTGGAAAATATAACTGTTTCAGCGTAACTTCTTTTTCTCACAGGATGAACCAGGACCTCATATGCTGGATGCCTTACTTGCTACATTTTATTTCCTCTAATGCTCCATTTCAAGCGATTTATCAAAGCACTCAAAGCCCATGTCTCGAGTATTCCACTTTTCAGAACTTTTACTGAGCTTTACGTTTTCTTTCTTCTATTGTCACAAAAGTCAATACAGTAAGTGATCTAGAGAGAGCCACTCCAAACATAAAACTACCCAAGAATTTAAGAAAAGGTAACAAACAAGCGTTTCTCATACCCAATGCCTGGGTGCACAGCAACGGCCCGAGGATCTGAAATTCCTTTTGGCAGCAGCGTTTTTCTGCTGGTACCATCCAACTCGGCCACATACATTTGCTTGCTTGTACGATCCAGCCAGTACAATTTCCTATGAAAACAATGCGCTTCATTCAAGAACTGCATCATTTGAATTTTGCATCAAGAAGTAAACAAGCAACAGCACAATAATTACCTTCCAATCCAATCAACAGCAAGTCCCTCCAGACCATGAACATCATGTCGGACCAAGACTTGTTCACCGGTGCCATTGGTGTATATTCTTTGGATTGTCTTGTTTCCAACATCCGCAAAATAAATTCTCCCCTCTCGATAGTCAAAGTCAATGGCCACGACATTGCGCAAATTCATTTTCACAAGGTTGTACAAGGTGCCATCAAGGCTACTGTTTCTCAGGTAGTAGCGATTACTGAAGATAAGCCATGGGGTAATGTCTGAAATAAAGTAAAAGAAAAGAGAACAACAAGTTGCAGTGTATCATCTGCTGCTCTAGATGAAACTACAGCAGGTACACTTGTTAATGATATAATGTGGGCAACAGCCACCGAGACTGCACCCTGTTCAAGGACTGCCTCAACCATATGGCTACTGATAGCGCACTCTCTGAGAGCTATAAATGCTCCAACATACTGACTGCCAGCCTTTTTGAGAGCACTCACAGTGTACAAGAATCCACCCCAAAATTTCCAGAGACAGAAAATTCTAAGGATGATTACGATACTCCCTAATGTAAAATTTGAGTGCAGCTCTGTCGGTGTCTCAGGCTCTGAAGGCTCATTGTTTTGTTTTGCCAGGTCGTCGGCCCATCTGGCGACGATATTAGTTTAATAGTAGTATTAGTTGAAGACGACAATGTGCAATGCGCAGTGCGAGAGTGTGTTGCAGTTTAACACAAGGAGTGATCGGCTGCGGCGATTGCCTAGTGCTCTCATGCAGTGGCCAGCGAAGCTGATCTGTCCGTGGCGCTGCGGGTTCGAATCCCAGTCGCAGCGAAGTTTCTTTATTTATTAGGTTTTGTTCGGTTACACCGACGGCGGCGACGTGGCTCAGCCCATGAATGGGTGCTTAAGCGCTGGGCTCTAAAATGCATTATGTAACACGGTCGTTCATAACAATGTTACATGTAGTATGCAACACAGTTGTTAAAGGCATACCAGCCTTGAAAATTCATATCAGTACTGAAAAACAAACAAGAAATCTGCCATTCAAAAATAGGTTACAAAGCTCACCATCTTTCCTCTTGCACGTGTGGCCATCAAATTCCCGATCGTAGTAGGTTTGATTGCATTTGCAGAAGTAGGAACCTGGACTGTTAACGCAGTACTGACTGCATACAGCAGGCTTCACCTGGCACTCATTGATGTCGGCACAGGCCTTGCCGTCTTTCAGCAATTCATAGCCATCATTGCACTCACAGTAGAAGCTGGTCAGTGTATTGACACATTTGTGTTCACACTGATTGAGCTCTACTTTAGCGCACTCATCTACATTGCAGTGCGCAGGTTCATCAGACCCATCGGAGCAATCCTGCTGCTTGTTGCACACACGCTCATATGGAATGCACTGGCCACTCTTGCACCGAAACTGGGCCCCTGAACAAGTTGTCTCCTCCTTCTTGCAGTCCTTTTCCAGCTCATCACTGCCATCCCCACAGTCATCTTCCCCATCGCAGTGGTAGGATTTCCGTATGCACTTTGCGTTGCGGCATGTGAACTCCTCTGAGGTGCAGTTGCGGAATGCTAGAAAAAGAAAAGTTGCAGCTAGATTAGCTTAAACATGGACACTGAAAGACAAAGCTCAGGTTGCAGTTGCTTCTCTTTGCATGCATTTTCCAAAGTAATTAACTTCAGTAACTGTCAAGTTTTGTGCACAGACAAGTTGTCACATAACTTTTCCTGTATTGGGGTGTTTGTTCAAACAAAACTATTCACAGGTAATCATTTTTTGCAAGCACGTTCACGTCTTAAAAAAAATGTGCTTTACACAGACACTTCTGACAACAATGAATGGAGGCCCCAAAAATGCAGAGAAAATTAATAATTCTTGTGTAACATCAAAACAAAAGAAGCACAAAACACTCACTGCAGTTTCGTGGTTCATCAGAGCCATCACCACAGTCATTGTCATGATCACACACCCAGTCCTTGTTTATGCACCGCTGATTCTTGCACTGATATTGCTTTTCAGGATCACACGGCTCTGGAGCAGGGCAGTTGTGTGCAGTTGTGTTCTCATCAGCACCATCCACACAATCAGGGTCTCCATCACACACCCAGCGCTTAGGAATGCAAGTAGCTCGTCCCCACTGCTTATTTTGGGTGCATTTGAACTCGCGTTCAGCATCACACTCGCGGGTGTCTGCAAGAGCACAAAAAAGTCACACTGTTAGAAAAATTGCTCTAATAAAAAAGAAAATTAATTTAAACAATTAGGACAAGCCTTCAAGATTCTCAGAACAAAGTGAAGTCACAATCATAGTTATCACCACTAAACAAAGCGGCCCATAATAGACTGTTTCATAATAATAAAATTCATAATACTGTTTTATACCATCCTTATACAGTTCCAGACAAAAAAATAGCAACTTGCGATGTCTCGCAGTGCATACTACTGGCTCAAGCTACAAACAGTCATATTTGCTACCTACTGAACCACATTTTCACTCGACTTTTTTTTTTTCTTAGTAATAGGTGGACAGCCTTCGCAACCTCATAGTGGTGCATAAAAATATTGTGAGCCACAAGCTACTAGCTATGGTTATTTTGGCAAAATGTATATTTAGTTAGTAGTAACAACCTCAATTTGACCATTAAAATCAGACCACTCCCAATTAACACAGTGAAAATTTTTAAACTTGAAAGTACAACTTACCACACTGATGGCGAACATCTTCATCTGAGTTGTCCAAGCAATCATTGTCCCCATCACAAATGTAGATCCTTGGCACACAGTTTCCATTGTCACACGTAAATAGGTCACCAAAACAGGTTCGCTTTTCACTCTTGCAATAGTCTTCGGGTTCATCTGCTTTATCACCGCAGTCATCATCTCCATCACAATGCCAAGTAGCCGGAATACAACGGTGGTTGGGACATCTGCAGTTTTTACAGAAAAATCATATTTGTGGAAAGAGTGACTGCAGTACACTCTTAAAATGTGGAATTCTCTTCCTGCATAAGCACTTAGAGGTCCTAGCTTTGGAGTAAAACCATGCACGGTGTTCTTGTACCAGATTCAACTTCTAAAATTCCAACTTTTTGTACAGTTAACAAATGTTGACAATGCCTATGACATATGATGTATGCTGTTTGCTACGAACTATTAAAACCATGAAGTTAACTACTATACATAAAGAAGAGGCAAAAGAGAGCAAACTAGACCAGCAAAGAAGCCTATTTCGCTCATTTTCAAACAAATGTTCAATTGCGACATGTTTGCTGCTAGTCTTTATCAGGTGCAGCTATCACATAAGTGCACCGGTAACAAGCCAATGCCTTGTTCCCTTTCCCTCATTGCAACCACAGCTCCCAAATCAAGAAAGAAACACTTGGCATTATGTTCGTGAAAAGAAATATCGGAGACATGCCACAAAGGTTGCAGCATTTTTTTATCTGTCTTTTTCAATACAATTATGATCTGCAGTTTGTTCCTGGCAAAGACTTGCTTGTGCTTGTGGGAGCTTTCCCGTGCTTCCGCCCTTCCTGCCATCCCGGAATCAACCAAGGACATCGACGTCCATGCTGTGCAAGTTGTCTCGAGCATAGTAAGTACACCAGAAAAGCAGTTCCTTCAACTTTAGTGGACCCATACTTAAGCAAAGTCGCACAGCAGGTGGCATAAGGAGCAAAGATTCAAGGAGAGTTAAAGCTGTTTGGAGCGGAACAATCAACAGTTGATGGAATACTGATGAAGGGACGCAAGATTCTCATGCCAAGGACAATGAGAGCCATGATGCTGCAGAAATTACAAGTGGGACATCTTAGACTGAATAAGACTAAAGCCAGAGCTCGTGGTCCAATTTTCTGACCAGGAATGGGCAGAGTCATTGAAATGCTCATTCACAAATGCAGCACATGCCAAAAGTACGCATACCAGCAACTCTCCGAGCCTCTTATTATGAGGACAATACCCAGTAAGCCTTGGCACCGGGTGGGAATTGATTTTTTTCAGATTGCAGGTGATATGTATGCTAGCATCGTGTGTGAAGCCATCACGAAGGTATCTGCTATGTTCGTGCAATACGGGATTCCTGCCCAAGTGCATGTGCACCGACAGCGGGCCTCGGTTTGCTTCCCAAGAGTTTGCATGCTGGTATGACTTTGTCCATATAACTTCAAGTCCTGAATTTCCCCTTTAACAAATTGGCAGAGAAGGGAGTGCAAATAGTCAAGCAAATCGTGAAAAAAAAAAAAAAAAACTGTGGAATCTCATGATGACTTTTGGACAGGCCTTTTATCCTCCTGTGCATCTCCATTTGAGAATGACCAGTCACCACGAGAATTGCTGCAGGGTCGTCAGATGCGCACGACTACCTGAATGCAACATCAAACTGAGCACCCAGTAGTAGTAAAGCACTGCCAGTCATCTAAGGGCAAGCTGTTGCAGCCAATACAGCAAGAGGACACTGTACAGGTTCGCAATGGCTGCCAGTGGTCACACAAAGCAATGGTTTTCCAAAAGATGACTTTTCAATCGCACATCACGAGAAAGGACAATGACTGCCTTTGAAGGCAAAACAGGCAACTGCTGCAAACACGAGAACACTACACCATCGACGATGACTACAATGACTATGACAAAGTGGACACAAGCACAAAAACCAACAGACCATCAAGCCCTAGTACCACTGACGGTCACAGACAGCCACGTGATGGGCTTACAAACAGTCAACTCACAGCATCAGGTATGACTGCTGTAACAAACATGTCAACCATTCAACAGAGATCAACGCAGAAGTGCACAGAATGTGAACAGCTGAAATACGATGCCAAATTTCAACAAGTTTTCTAGTGAACTGTTAAATCTGTTTTCTTCGAAGAAGAAAGATGTAACGGGTGCGGCTATTATGTAGGTGTGCCGACAACGAGCCAATGCCCTGTTCCCTTTCCCTTTCCCTTGCTGCAGCCGCATCTGTAAATCAAAGTGTAATAAACAGCCTGGCGTCTTTCAGGGCCTTGCCAACTAACGTGTAGTGTCTCTGCATGCTCCGACCAATACACACCAATTCAATCGATTTCACAGTTCTGCTGGATGCATATTGAAAGCGAGATAGCTACTAAATGGTGCATTTAGCCCCAGGCTGACAACAGCAGAGGATTTCACACAACCTTACCCAGCTCAGTCAGAGGCTCTCAAGGAAACCCCAACAGCTTTCAAAAGCTGCTGAGGAACCCCGCATGTCTTGGCTTCTATCTCTACATGCCCGACATGCATCAAAAAAGGAGCGCGCAGACACAAGGCATCTCAAGAAATTGCCAAATTCACTTAATAATGACTGGCTGTACAGCAAAATAATCAGCAATGAACAATTACAACGTGACTAGTCTGCAAATAAAGTGGGTAAAAGGTAAGCTGAGGCATGCGTGGATTTAGGTGCTTAGAGAACCCCAAAAACACTCCCAAGGAACCTTAGTGTTCCATAGAACCCAGTTGGAGAACCCCTGAAGTAAGTCATTATGCATACAGAACAGCCACTCGTAGACGCGATGCTGTCAGTGGCAGTGGCAACAAGGCATCAGTCATGATAGTGAGGCATTCTAAAAACATGGGCATGTGAATGAAGGAGCTTTACAGGGAAGTTTCAAAAGGAAGGAAACAAAGAGCCTTCCTGCCCCAGACTAATTTAGTGCACACAAGATGCTTTACATTCTGAAGTGCTTTATCACTGCATCCTGGAAAAGAGATGGTAATGCACACTGCCCATCAGAAACAGTTGCAGAAGTGACACATGAGCAAAAGCTTGCCTGAAGCTATTTGGCGGGCAGGTCCTTTGTGAGCAGAGCAGTGCCACCTCATCAGAATTGTCACCGCAGTCGTTGTCGCCATCACAGAGCCAGTACGGCTCCACACAAATATTGGTAGTTTCACACTTTAGGTGGTTGCCAGGACACGTGCGATTGTTCGGACAGTTGGCATGGCTTTCATCCGAGGTTTTGTTGTCCTTGCAGTCATTTACACCATTACACAGCTGAGTCTTAGGAATGCAGCGGAAGTTAGCACACGTGAACTCCCCATCCGGACATGGTGGATACTCTGCAAGATGTCAGGTTTTATGAAACTTGTACACTGCACACCAAACTTCTGCACCTAAAGACACAAACTTACCACAGCCTTCTTCATCTGTGCTGTCACCACAGTCATTCTCATGGTCACATTTCCACGTTTTAAAAATGCATCGTCCATTGCCACACCTGAACTCTGTTGGTCCACATGTGTGCTGGGCTGCTCAGAAAAAGGAAAGAAAAATTATGTAATTGTGTAAGAATTTATTCTCCAATAACCTACATGCATTCGTTTGCCAACTGCAAACTTACCACAGAAAGCCTTGTCTTCATCAGTGTTATCTCCACAGTCATCATCTCCATCACAAGCCCACAGACGGGGAATGCACTTTCCATTACCACATGCAAACTTTGTGTCATCACATGAAACATTTTCAGCTGAAATAGACAGACAAATTTTAAATTATGCAAAATTTTTGGCAAAACACCTTTTAACAAATACTTTTTGGAGCTGTTTTCATTGCTCAATAGAGAGTTCTAGCATAACACGATCCATGGTCCGGTACCACAACCTGCTTTTGTAAGGCGCCAAGCGTGCATGTGCAGACGGTGCCTAGGGGCCAGACACAGCTGTACATCTGTCACTGTGCTAAAGCAGTTGGGTCCCCATATAAGCGGAACACTGTAGAGAAATGCACAATGCTAAACCTCTCCAATGTGCTAATGAGGCTAAATAACACTGACACAATATCACATTTAATTTTGTAAATAAATGCTTCAAAGCAAAGCTTCAAAGCCGAAAGCAGACACTTACGAACACACATTCTTCCTTCATTAGCAACCTTAAAAGTGGAATTGCAGAGGCATTCAATAGTGCCATTGGGAGCTTGGTGGCAAGAGTGAGCGCAGCCACCATTTTGTAAGCTGCATGGATTCTTGTCACCTACAAAGCAAAAAGTAATAAAGTATACCCATGTTCATTCTGCAGTAAGAGCAGCACACATTTATAGTAAGTGTAGAATGACAGTGTCAAAACTTACACTTTTGTCGGTCGGGTGAATAAACGTGAATATCACGTGGCGATTCCTCCAGCCTTTTCACCATTTCAATCATACCAGCACCAGTGTGTTTTTCAGCACGATAAACACCACCTATAAATTAAGACATTAAACATACCAATACTGCAGTACAATACTGTAAAGTGCACTTCAATACTTTACTGCAGTGGAAAGGAAATGACCGAGGTGCTGTACATAAAACGCAACAGCATGCAGCATCACTGGTACAGAAGATTTCGGCGTGTACACATGTAAACAAGGCATCCTTCTCAATTCTGTATGGTTTTATATCACTGCCTGATCACACCTGAAAATCCCATTAGCTTTTCACTTCCTTTATTCTACATAGCTAACCACACCAAGTCTCAATTTGCCGCACATAGATCATGCTGCTAGTGCACAACTATCATTCATAAGAGCAGTGATATTTAATGAACATCAATACAGCTCAACACCACAGAACTTACGAAGCTGCAGGTCAGTCCAGTAGATGTAGTTCTCATAAACTGTGATTGCAAATGGATAAATCGTTGCAGACACAAGAGTTTCTCTGTTCTTTCCATCAAGATCAGAACGTTCAATCTTTTCCCTGGAAATAAAATATGGTATAATTAAGAATGCTGGCAATAAGTACAAGCTGCAGACCATCAACATATATTTTGTTTTCAAAGATATGAAGTTGGAACTAACATAGCCACAACAAACAGCTAGAAGTTACATGACAATACATGAAAAGATAAAAAAAATCTCCTAAGCTTTTTGCTTTTTGCCCTCTGCCGGAACAAAGGTGACAAAAGCTGCACCACACCCACCCTTGCAAGAGCAATCTCTGCAACAACCACCCAGATAACTTTTCTACTGGCCAGTAGAAAAACAAGGTAATAGTAACGGAAAAGTTGTACTACAGTTACCCCCCCGCACCTGCATTCTGCAAGTTGTGAACGAAAATTTTAAGATAACATGCCTTATTTAACATTTTTGAAAGGGCTTCGAAAGCCAATAAAGAAGTACGGTCACCGAATTTCTGTGAAATGGTCAACAAGACATAAGTGGACATGAATCTATGTGGAATTCACCCTTACTCAAGTAATTTACAACTGAATTTCTCTTCGCATACTGTTTTGATTTCAGTTTCAAGAGCTTAACAGAGGATATGATGCCAAAGTTGAGTTCAGGTCATGTGAGGGATAAAAAAAAACTGATATAATCACTGCTTCAGCACTTTGATTGAATACAACTCTTACACCAGCCTGCCCCAAGAGCCAGAATGATGGCGAATGGAGAATCAGCTATATCACTGTTTTTGTATTCCTCATGTGACCTGAATTCACCTTTGATGCCACAGCCACTGTTTGGCTGTTAAAACCAAAACCAAAACAATATGAGCATAGAAATTGCAACACATAATATTAAACTATCTGATGGCAAATCCAATAACGTCATTTGTCTCTCGATGTCTTGCACATCATTATATTGGTTTATAGTTTATGAGGGTTTAACGTCCTAAAGCAACTCAGGCTATAAGGCACGCTGCACATCATTAGAAAGAACACACAACTAAAATTTGGCATCTGTACTTCGAACAGTTCTCTTCAAGGAAGCAGAGCCAGATTTGAAATCTGAATAAGCCATAGCGTTACTGACTTACTGAAAATGAAAAACCTTTCCGAACTTACCGTAAAGCATCTGTCCAGTAAAGCTTTTTATCATCATAGTCTATGGCCAGGCCACTTGGCTGGGTCAGGTTTTGCTCCACAATTGCCTGCTTGTTGTTGCCAGCCATTGTTGCTCGATAGATTTTACCAGTGTTTCCATAACGTCCCCAGTCAGTATAGTACATGTACCTGTTTCCATAAAGAATGAAATGTCAGTGCTGCCAACCAGTGAACCAGCCAGCAAGAAGCCAGCCAGTGCCAGCCCATAAAAAGGCAACATACCCTTGGCAAGGGTCTAGCACAATAGCCCTTGGTCTTTCCACATGAGCAATCATGACTAACTGAGTGCCATCCCTGTTCATGGCATAGATGCTGCGGTTGGCAGAGTCAGTCCAGTAGATTTTCTTCGCTGTCCAATCAAAGGCAATGCCTTCTGGATTGATCGTCTTATTCAGGACTACATGGATGTCCATTTTGTCAGGGTTCACCCACGAGATGCTGCCGTCTGGACGAATTTCTGGAGAGGAAAAAAAAAATGATAATGTAACATTCCTCTGGGAAATAGTCACCGGCAGGGCAAGCAAACCACTAATTACTTACGAGTGAAATACATTCTCTTGTCTGCATAGTCGAAGTCAAGGCCGACGACGTTTGTGAGATTTCCTCGAGGCTGAAATGGCACACTTGTCTTGTGTGGATCCATGAAAAGGCTTCGAATTTCTCTCCTTGTGGTGAAGACGAGGAAGACCTTGGACACTGCAATAAAAAGGAATCAGTGTCGTTAATATCATTGTCATGCCTAGTAATAAAAAAAAGTAAACTTACTATCACACTTCCGCCCGTCAGCTGCCAACTCGCCTGAGGCACATCCACATTTCCATTTTGTGCCATTGTAGGACTCCGGCATGGAGAAGCAAAGCTGGTCACATGGCCTCGTTGAACAGGGCGATGAAGCTACAGAAGTCAATGGTAAACAGAGTGATTCAGTGTTCATGTATAGCACTTATAGAAGGAATTCCACAAGATATATATTTTACCAGGAGGCTGGTTAGAGCTGTCAAAGACGACAATATCTCGCAGCATGTTCAGATCAGACTTGACTGGCTCAGGTGGCGTGGTTGTGTTCGTCTGGAACTTGCTGGCCTTGTAAATGGTGCGCAAATTCCTATCAGCCCAGTAGACATACTGGCCAGAAACGGCAACACCCATCGGGTTTGGAAGGTTCTTCCTAACATACTGCCGGTTTCCACCAGAGAAAGCAACTTTCTGAAATTTAAAAATTCAAGAATGTCAATGAACAGAGCCTTTGTACTTCTGAGGTAAATTTGAAATTTCAGAGAAAAGTACAGCAATTTTGTCTCATATTCTGCAGTTTGTACTTCAATTTCTCAGAAGACAACAAAATAAAGATATAATATCATTGCTTTACATCACTGCTAAACCTGCTGCCATGCAAAGCTACCACACTGAGAATCCTAGATATGACCACCTGATCATGCAATTTTTATTCACGAGAAATGTGCTTTACTGTATGGCAGCACAGATACAGTTCCAGCAATACTTTTGTATTAATAAACCTTGAATTATGCTCCATTTACTGAAGTGAAAATACGCAAACAATGGACTGCATTATGTGCATACTAGGTGCTGCATTATGCTGTTAATTAAAGTATTTGAAAAACTATCACAGCTTTATAAATTTTACCTGTCCAACCTGTATTGCTTGCCCAAACAGACAATATCAGTTACAAATTTTGTGAAAACTACCAGGTAGCTACAATCAATTAAATTTTTAACTGCAACTCTACGACATATGTTCACAATATTGCAGATCTGAAGGAGGTAGTTAAGTGAGAATTAGTCCATGGAAAATTTGAACCAAGTGAAGTGCACACTCCAAAGCTGATACAGCACCCCGTGGCAATGCTACATCACACAGTAACAAATACAAATGTTGTCCTATAGCACTAGTGCCTCTGGAACATGCTCCGCAGTTTTTCCTGCAAGACTAGCCGTTTTCAGCACCATCTAGAGCAGCACTGATGTCAAAAAGCATGCGCTCTTTACAACAATTTAACAAGCTGGTCCAATCTTAATTCAATTCTAAAACACAATTTACAACTCAATACACATTCAAACTGGTATTCCTCAACAAGCTGGTCATAACCTCCCGAAATTAATCTAGGCAGCTATGTAGTACATTTTTCAGGCCAAACAAAACAATTCAGCACACATAAAATCTGTGCTGCTTCCAAATCAAGCTTTTAGCCTCCTTGGGGCCTGCATTGAACAGGATTGGCAAGAATGATCATATATAAACATGAAGGAAGTCAACAGCCACAGAAATCAAGGAGCATTGGGGAATTTTTTTAATTTGTGGTGTTGATCAATAGAAGATTAAGAGCATAATTATTTCATTGCTTAAAGATAATTGATTCGAAAGCAGAAGAAAAAACAACCACATGCTGCCAGTGGGAACTGAACCCACGACCTCTGTGAGTTGATCATATATATAAAATGTATGATCAACAAACTAAAATATCAGGCTCTTAGTTACAGGTCATGGTTTTGGCAACTAGATGTTTTTTTTACAACAGGTTTACTGCACCTGTTCGCCATGCATTTAAAAAGTGTCACTGCAAATATGTGCAAAATATCTAAAATATTGCACTTTTGATGGTATAGTCAATAAATGATGCACCCTGCATGCTCACACAGCCAAAATGTACTTACTTGAACAGCATCCTCTCTGGAGTCAACCCAGTAGACGTCATGGGTAACAATGTCAATTGTGAGGTCTCTTGGGTTGCTGATTCCAGTGACTACAATGGGTACACGGTTTGTGCCATCTAGGTAGGCTTTTTCAATCTTGGGATATTGACCATAGTCAATCCAGTACAGGAACCTCTTCACAGGGTTTACAGCGATCTCTCGTGGCGAGTCAGTTGTCGTCTTCAGTAGGATAACTCTGTTCGATCCATCAAGTTCACACACCTCAATGTATGTTTCATGGGGGAAGACATTCGTGAAGTAGATACTTCCTATAGAAAGGAAAAATGAAGTATTTTACCATCTTTGAGGTGCATGAAATGGCACTGCAGTACAGAAGTGATACATCAATAAAGAGCGAGGACTATGTAAAAAAAAAAGAACCACAGTAAACAAATACAGTTGAAGGGGCCCAGCGATTACTTTGTTATAGCCGTAGCTTCATTATATGCCGCGTTGACAGAGCTTCCAAGAGCTTCCCTCTTTCTCTCTCTCTTCCAAGAGGAATCGTCATTGTTTTGTTATATCCATTATTTTGTTAGAAACCATTTCGTCATAACGACATTCAACTGTACATCAAACAATGACCGTATCGCTCCAGGTGTATACAAATACAAAACAATATCCAAAAATTGTGTGTCAATGTCTGCAGTGCTGTCACGTACTGCATTTTTCATTTCACCATGCATTTTCCAATGGTAAATAAGCAGCTGGCTGTTGCATATGCTTAGCAGCACAGAAGAATTCCTTCAAACTTGTCTAAAAAAATAGACTTTGGCAGAGATTGCTGCAACTCATTGTGCCCGAGGTATAAAGCTGTGATCCAAAGGATACTATTTCACTGCTGTACTCTACTCTACAACATTATTTTACTAAGGCTTGCAAAGTTGGTGCTTTAAAGCTGGCAGCATTTCACTGTGTTCAAGCAAAGACAGGGTGCTCTCTTTTGTCCACATTTTTTTGCGCCGTTCTCCTGAATCATGAACCAGCTAGCCAAAACTAGAGTTCTTCTTACGTAAAACTTGTTCTAACATGTGAAATTATCCAATACTTGCCTGCAACCCAGTCCACAGCCACACCACGTATGCCATTGCTGCCAATACCATCAGCAATAACGTGCTTCAAATCCGTGCCATCAGGCTTGATTCGGTAGATGCCGTTGCGCTCTCCTTGATTGAACTCAATCCAATATATGTGATTCATTGCCACATGCACATCCAAGTGTAGAATGTTGTGTCCTGAAAACAGACATTTGCGTCCCAGATTACTACGCAAATTCACAAATTTAGTGCACCTCAGAAGCCATGCTAAAAGCAGTGGCCACATTAACAGGAATTTTTGAAGTTGATTTATTTTTACCACAAAGTACAAACAAATCTGCACATGAGATGTGTCTGGGAAGGTAGGAAAAAAGCCCCGTATATGTAGCTTTACTGGCCCCACCTCCCAATACTTGGCAGCGGACAGAGGTAAGCAATACACATGAAGAAAAAAGAAAACTACCGAAAATGCGAAAATGCGGTGAAGCCTTATAAGGAGGCTCCATTGTGCAAAAGAGAACACCGTGATGAGTGCGCAGTTTTGGCAGGCTGGAACAATGCAGATGTAAGAGAGGGGAACGCACACTGGCATTGGAAGAATGGGACTGGTTTAAAAAGAAAAAAATGCACAGCAATGAGCCAGTCAGCATCCGGAAGTGGCATGGAGCTGGTTTCATAGACCAGCAAATGCATGGTCCGAGAGCTGTCGTCGCCGCAGGCAAGTGGCAATGCTCAGAAACAAACTACGCAGCTAGACTATTCTTTGGCCTAGCAACAGGGGCCTTATGATCATTGTCACACCTGCCTTTTATGATTCTGACTCACCCCTTCGGAAGCGAAATTCCACAAGTGGGCTTTCCCCGCATATCATAGCTGGCCAAAATGAGATGGCGGAGCTTACACTTGGAGAGTTATGAAAACTACAGGATGAATGCCATGGGTGTGGCCATTAGGTATGCAATACATTATGAAAGGATGAAAAAAAAAAAACAGTGCACTTTCTCGTTGGGACTGTGCGAAGCAGATGGTTGGCCATTTTGTTCTCATCAGGTATTTTATGTGGGAAAGCCCACTTGCGGAATTTCTGATGAGGTCAAGCCAAGCAGCGCATGAATGTGATTATTCCACGCGACAAACAACTGAGAAGGAAGCGAACAGGACCTTTGCATATTTTTACCACTTTAAGCTCAATCGTCGAAAAACTTGCCCAGATACTGTGGTTTTGTCACAGTCGAACTGATGAAAGTCTGCATGGTATATGATCACTGGAAAATATTCAGGAATTTTGGAATATTCGGAAATTCGCAAACAAATTTTTGGAACACGAATATGAACCAAATATCAAACACATTCGATTCGTACTTGAAATTTCAAAACACCCCTAATAACAATTTGTTGAAACAAATGAAAAAAGTTAACCTAGCAGCAAAAAAAAAAATCTTTCAGAACAACCGTCAGGGGGTCTATACATAACGACAAGTATAATGCTTCCAGATTTCACACAAACCATTTCTGCATCAGAGTCTTGACTGAGAAAATTCGTCAATGTATTCGTAACTAATTCCTTTTTTCAAATATAAGCAAACACCGCCATCTCTTTTTATTTACCTATTTAAGTAAAACCTACAACATTCTTCAAGATGAAATACAGTAAAACTTCGTTTATTCGAAGTCACTGGGACTGTGAAAAATAAACAAAACTGGATTTTCGAATTAACTGACCACAGCAAAAGAATGGACCCTGGAAAAAAATTTCGTTCCGGCAACACAGAACCGTTGCTGGACGAACTTTGCAGCTGCAGTATATATACATATAAAAAGTAGACTTTCCAGGTTGTAGCCATTGCTGGCCAAAAAGAAAGTGAACTCCAAATACAGATTCTTTAAATTATCCAAGATTTCAAATTATCAGAGCTTGAATTATCGAGGTTTTACTGTCCATCATCATCATTTGCTAACCATGTTTTCGTCAACATGGTAGCTGTGATTATGGTATTCAGGTGCAGTTTACAGGGTTTAATGTCCCAAAGCGACTCAGGCTACAAGGGATGTCGTAATGGAGGGCTGCGGATAATTCCAACCACCTGGGGTTCTTCAACGTGCATTGACATCACACGATACAGCGCCTCTAGTATTTCGCCTCCATCAAAATGTGACCGCCGCAGCCAGGACTGAACTCTCATCTTTCAGGTCAGCAGCTGAGCACGAAAACTATTGAGCCACTATGGCAGCTTGAATGTGGTATTCAATTCGTTGAAAAAAGCATAAAATTCTTCGTGTTTGTTTTACGCTGACTGCATATCAAGGAAAAAAAAAGTAAGGCGACACAGGCAATTCTGTAGGTAGTAGATTATAACCAGCCAAGCAAACAAAAATTATCCATGACTGGAAAATTAAAAAAAAATCCACAAGCACTAGGCAATGAAAACTGTACCAGCTTTGCAAGATCGCCCACTCGTCTGATCACACGAACAGAGCATCCATCTGTCTCATGGAGGAAAACTTTGCCATTTTTGCACCAGGCACACTTTATAGCCATTTTGTTTTTCCCACTGTTCAGCTGCAAAGAGTATTTTCCTGGTTGCATTTGACAAGTTCTCAGCCATGAACAAAAATGAATTCTCCTTTGCGAGTGCCTTTCTTTTGGAAAAACACTCCTCATCCAAAGAGTGCACAGAGTGAACACCATATTCATATACACTTTCTTTCATCCACTTGCGGCGTGCCAAATATAGTTTAGTACTCAGTCAGTATTCAGTTTTTTTTCAATGCAATAAATGCATTCTTCAATACTACATGCGCAGTTTATGATGAGGTCAGTCTGTGTTTAATTCATGACTCGACACTGTTGTAAAACAAATTATGTACCATTCTCCATCAAGAAAAATGACTAGAAGCACTGACTGAGGTATAAATACAAATATCATAGTGTGAAAAGCTCAATTTTGCACTATCTTTTGATGTCCACTTAGTTTAACATACCAACATCAAGACTCTCCTGTGCCAAACCCAATTTCTGCCCTTTTAAAGCTGCAAAGTCCACCGTCTGCACAGTATGCACTGTGAAAAACATGAGCTCACCTGGACCCGCAATTGGCTGCATAGCTTCTCCATGGTCTTCAAGGCTGAAACCTCGTGCCTTGTCGAGCTCAGACACGACCAGGAATGATGAGTATGGCATGCAGGATGTGTCCCCATTGCCCTTGTATCCTGTACTGCACATGCACTGCCTCTGGTTGTTGGAGGCAGGGATGCACAGCTGCTCACAACCACCATTGTTGCTTCGGCAGGGATGACTTTTCCCTGGGAATGCAACACAAAAAGATCTGTTAACTTCTTCACATGTATTTGAGCTTTATGCTGCTAATGGTAATGCGAAGTTTTTATGCAGAAAGAGCAGTGACATAGTAGCAGTGATGCCTTAGGTGTCAGCACTGTGACGATGGGCTGTTTGTGATGCACAGTGATAGTGATATATGCACATTTAAGTGAACGTGTGCTTTGGAGTTAAGACTGCATATCACACATCTTCTGCCTATCCACACTACACTGAAACATTAAGACCTGCTTCCTGACGCTGAAATAGTAAGATGTCAAGTCTGCACAATGTAAAAGATCATTCAGCTATGGCCCAATAGAAAAAAATCAACCACTACCCAATACAGGACAACTGCCGTGCACACCACAAACCAAAGTACTTCGTGTCTGCCAACAAATAGAGATGCAGAAAGCAACGATAAGGCACATACTGCACGCTGTCCTCAGTACCTAATCTTTTTCTTGGTTTGAAAAAAAAAATTCAGGCAGTAAACACATCGTCTAACAGTGAAATGTGGCTCACCAGTGGCACGAACACCTGGCATACCTGCCGCTGCAATGGAATCATGCGGCTAACCTATGCCAATAATGTCTACCACACCTAATCAAAATGGCAATATTGTTTTGAGACTTGTGCTGTTTTTCCCAAGTCCAGCTTATTATTGATTCATCATCACCATTGTCATAACAATTATCGCCATAATAGTTATTGTTACTACTGCAAGCATTCAACACATATACCACACAAAAACTGCGCAGTCGATGTGGTGTCTTCATTCAATATAACTGGCAGGCTTGATATACAACGCCTATTATTACAATGCCTAAATACAGCCAAACCAATAATGGACTGCAGCCAGAAGACTCAATCACAAATCACAGGCTAGCTTAGCCATCAATGAGAGTTTTCAACTGAGCTAGCTCATTGTCAGCAATAAAAAATGGCCTCACCTGGTTTCTTGCCATAAACTTTAAGGGTGACCAGACCAGGAGTGTTATCCTCAAGAACAACTTGGTTGCCTCCATCCGGTAGGTCCACACGTGCTATTTTCTCGTGCACAGAGTCGAGGTAGTAAAGCTTATTGCTATACACTGTCAGCCCCTGAGGTTTGGCCAGACCTGCTGTGCTGGAAAGCAGTGTCTTACGACCATTTCCGTCCAAGTCTACACTTTCAATCTGAAAATACAGATGCAGCATATTAACCTCAGATGAGGGCATAAAAGTACTATTCCAGACACTGAACGCATACCTCGACATCATAGCTGCTATCCTCCTACCAAACGCAGCACAAAAGTGGCAAAGATGTGTATTTAAAGAACACAGATAAATAAAAAGGACTAAGCTATAGTGGCAGAGCAACAGGTCCCAAAACACTTACAATGCCTTCAAAACTCTGGCTCCAATAGACACGCTTTCCTGTCAGGTCAATGGTTAGTGCCTCAAGTCGTCGCAAGTTTTCCTTGACGAGAATGATTGGGTTTTTGCCATCCATTGACACCCGAGCAAGCTTCCGTGGGACACCAATGCCACCATCATCAAGCCAGAAGAGCTTCCTAAAAGAAAAAATGATTTGGTTTTAAGCCCACACACAAAAAAATAAATATGATAAGTTAGGAACAGAACAAAAAGCTTACTGCAGAAGACAATGTACCAAAGATAACTCACCCTTGTTCAGGGTCGACTACTATAGCTTTCGGCTTTCCAATTCCTTTCTCAGACCCATCATTGGTCAGCAAAACTCTTCGGTACTGTTTCTCTCCATCTACCTTCACAATTTCAATGTTTGAAGACTTCCTATTTCCAATGTACAAGTTCCTTCCAACCCAGTCAAAGGCTATGGCATATGGTGCTCCAATAATTCCATCCATCAGGAACTTCGTAACATTTCCTCCCTTGAGGCTCACAGTGTAGATTGTGCCCTACAATTTGAAAGAGCAGTGTTAAATTTTTTTCCAACAATATGCAGTACTAGATATGAACATACATTCTCCTTGTCCTCATCAGCCAGCTGGATCCAGTATATGTTGCCCTCTTGTTTGTCGTAGTCGAAGTCATAGCCATTTTCAATGCCAATTATAGGAACAATCTGGCCAGACGACTTGTCATCAGGTGTCAGGCTGATGTCAATCAGCTGGTTGGCTTTCATGAGCATCAGGAAAGGTGTGTCAACTGCAAAGAGAAAATGTCACAGAAATGAGCAAAACAGTGAGAATAGCTGAAATCATCTATGTAAGCAATAATGCCGCTACCCCTAGGTTGCCCAGTGCTAACAAAACATTATATTTCTGTAAAACTTTTAACGACGAAATTTCAAAATGCTTAACATTTATCGCCACAGAAAACAACAGAACTCAGAGATGAAACCTTATATACAAAGTAACACTCAACCCATTTTGTTTTCAAGGTAACACAAACCAACAACAAAATATACCCCTTCTTACTCACACACTAGTCATCAAAAGCAACATGCTGCAGAGCACGCAGCAACCAGGTATAAATAAGGTCCCACCTGGCACGCATGAGCCACTGGCTGAAGCCCGGTCCTGTGTGTAGCCAGGTGGGCAACGGCAAGAGTACTGGCTAGGCCTTGACGGTGACAGCAGACACAGGTGGGAACAAGGTGCAGTTGCACATGGGTTGCTGGCTGCAGGGATGAAATGCACGCATAAAAAATGATGCCTCTGAAAATCTCTAGAAGAAGGGAGTTTAATTATTTATAAAACAGGAACAGAATACCGAGTAAAACCGGTGAGTACAAAGCAGGAGGTAGTTCTTATAGCAAGAAGAAAAGCTGCATGGAACTGAATAAGTACACAAATGGCATGATCAGGCAGCAAGACAGATTGCACTGCCACAAAATCTGTTTCCTCGCACATCAAAATGATGAAAAGTTGGAAAATTATGCAGTAATTGGGAAATTTAAAAAGTAACCATTTCAATCTGGGCACAATGCTCAGTCCACAATTCAAGACATCGATAATTTGTTAAAACAATGCCCACAAATCATTAAGACAGCACAAACTTGAATAAGGGGCAGGAGGGAAGCCTCAGTCTGCTGAGGCTTTGCCTGGGCCCAGATGAAGACAAATCCACATGTGGAAATGTTGCTCAGTGGAACTGTGGTTTCCACATGCCCCTTGTCCTAGTTTGTGCTTCCAAAAATTCAATTTTCCCTGCCCTCCATTCACAAACAGTAAAGGTTTGTCTTCAGTACAGTGCAGGAGTGATGTAAAAGTTCTTGGGTTTCTGTCCTTGACATGGTCCCACGCTAGTGACAGTGTTAACGACACCTGATGGCAAGGCTCACTCACATGGCGGCTGCAGCACTGGATGGTTCACATGAATTCCCAGAGGCTGGCTAACCAGATGCGACACAACAGTCTGGTTGGTGCCGCGGAACTTCTGACAGGACAGCACTCTATTCAGCTGACGATCTGTCCAATACAGTGTGTCCTCGAATATGGTGAGAGAGTGTGGGTGCAACAGGTACTGAAAAACAGAATGCATGCCATCATGTCCATCAGTTTCAGGGAAACTGACGTTCCTTTCTTCATTTGGAGGTTTACTCTGAAATCCACACATTACCAACATGTGTAATCTACACTGTTAGCACTTTTATGCATTCAGGGTGAGTACATTACGCCCATCCCAGGTGAAAATATGAAGTGGGATTCCAAAAGGTCCCACTTGTTTTCAAGTGGTCCCACTTCAAAACAAGTGGTTTTGCAAATGGTCCCATTTGCTTCGAAGTGATGCCATTTAAGCAAGTGTTGTTTGCAGGTGTTCCCACTCGCTTTCAAGTGGTGCCATTAAAAAAAAAAGTGGTTTGCAAAGTAGGATCACTAGACTGCAAGTGGCCACATTGGGGCAAGTAGAACCACGTTCCATGTGGACATTTGCACATTCAACAAACATGGCAGAACTATAATACAATTCTTAAAATAAGAGCTGTCAGCAACTTAACTTACTAAATTGTATTCATCATTTGCATAATCACTGTGGTTGAAATTATTTGAAATAACTGCACTCAATATCCAATTGCATGGTTCTAATTGAAATTTCCATTTTCTTTTTTTAAACAGTGAAGTTCAAAATTGTCCCGTTTGTGAAGTGGTCCCGTTTGTCATGTGGTCCCACTTGCTCAAGTGGTCCCACTTTGCCAAGTGGTCTTGTCCTATAATCTTCTTTAAATGGTCCCACTTGCAAAATTTCCAGCTAGGATAAAAATTTTAAAAAGCAAGACGCCTTCTTTCTGCCTTCATCATTCTCTTGAATTTGCCAATTCGCCATATTAGCCGATGTCTACTGAAGTTAAACTCTGTCCTGAAAGACTCAAGTCAAGAAGAGTTAGTTAGGGCACTATGCAGCCGAGGGAACACTCACGTGGTTGTGTGCCAGCACTTGCTGACGTCCTGAGCCATCGTAATTGCAGAAGTCAATATAGTCGAGCTTGCTATCAGCAAAATAAATACGCTTGTTGGGCAGGTCAAGGGTCAGCCCATTGGGCCAGTAGATCTTGGTGTGAACAATAGTCTTCCGCATGGTACCATCAAGGCCGACGCTCTCAACACGTGGATTTTCGCCCCAATCGGTCCAAAACATGAGCCGCACACTGAAAGTTAGAAGCAGAAATAGACCAGGATCAACAAAACAAACTTTGCAGACGCAGTAGCCCAATGGACAGCATCAACATGAACCCGCCTACACATATGTACCAATAACCAAATGAGGTCATAATTGAGTTAAAGGCTGAATTGCATTTGATAAAACCTTACTTCTTCATTTAGCTGCAACTGTCTTCAAATTAAAATGTGTGCAATCTGAACTGCAACAAAGTTTAGTCTAGGGTTTTCTTTCTCCTCTTCTGAATGTACGGTTGTTCCGAATTCCATTGAATGCCCATTTTTCACATATGCTATCAGGTCCATGCAAATGAAGAAAAAAACACAAAGGCACTCACCCCTCTCTAGGGTCCAAGGACAGTCCTCTTGGCTGACTGATGTTTTCCTTCAGCAACACAATGTGGTTCTTTCCATCCAGTGTGGACACTTCAATCGTTTTGAGCCGAGAATCAACCCAGTAGAGATTGCGAGCCACCCAGTCAACAGCTAAGCCTTCTACTAGGTCAAGGCCACTAGAGATCACCTGGAAGAAACCATACGGAGACTCATCAGCACATACTCAAGAGCAATTCAGAGATAGACTGTTTACATCTTTTTTAAATTTCAAAAGCAAAAGGTAAAAGCTAGTACTAGGAAACACCTAAACTTGTGCAAGGTATTTCACCTCACATTCAGACTGTGCTGTTCACAGAAGCATAAGTAACCCAATCTGAACGAAATATTTTTAGCTGAAATTCAAACTGCCAGTCTATTTACACGTAAAAAAAAAAAAAAAACAGAAAAGTGAGATATGCATATTTAGTTTTCCCACCAACAGGCTAGTCTCCAAACTCCCTTCCAAAACCATTTCTGATCTGGTGCTTCCAGTGAATGGCACAGTTTCAAGATAACAAAAAAGAATGACAAAGAAGAAGTCCCATTACAGCATATTGTTCTGGGACCTCTTTCTGTATGATTAATCAGTGTATACACATGTATGTCATGTATTTCAAGAAATAAACCTCGAACTTCAAAGATAAAAAATGCAAATTTGTGAACAGCACTAACCACTTGTGGCTCTCCGCCTTTTGTCAGCCGAAAGACTTTCTTCACACTCATGTCCGACCAGTAAATGGTGTTGGTGGCCATATCTGAAGCAGTAGCCACAACATTCTCCACTTTGACTGGCACACGCTCCAGGAAGCTTGTGTCCAGGTTGGCGACCAAGATGGAGCGCCGATTCGAAATGACCAGGAAAGCATCAGACCTGTCTTTAGCACAAAAAGGAGACAGCAGTACAACACATTTGGTACTGTCTGACACCAAAGTCGTATTTTTCAAAACAAGCACAGGTTCATGCCATTAGAAGAATTGAAAATCTAAACCTTGAATGCAACGGCTATACTTGTAATATATAACTTAAATTTAAATGCACTTCCCCTTTATAATGCCAGGAGTTTATAATGCGGCAGTTTACATTCCTTTCAGATGGTGACTACAGTCGGACCTAGACATATCGAACTCGAAGGGGATTGAGAAGAAGTTTGATAATATCGATAATTTGATGTATAAAAAATGGCAATAGATAAGCTCATCTGTAACCTGGACACAACAATGCAACCTAGAAGCAACAATGTCCGCTAGCGTGCTGACAGCCCATTGCTCGCTAGGTGTCGCTAGGCATGACTAGGTTTGCACTGAACCCGCAGCAGACAGGCAGTGGCTAGTTCCAATGCAGCGTCATAACTCGTCTAATCCTGTTACCAGTACACTATAAACAGAATAATCGCTCATTAAAACTAGGGTGCAGTTGACTTCCGCAACATCTAAACCTTAGTAAGTCAGGTTGGTTGCACTGCATGAGAGCGCTCTGATATGAGAAATGAGTACGAGAGACTGCAGACAACTCTCAAGCACACCCTGTGTGCACCTCATCCCGCAGTTTCACGGCACTAGCACTGCCAGCAGGCGCCCAAGACCAGTCTCTGCGTGTGAAAAGTGATCGAAGAGCTCTGTTAGGAGAAGTGCCACTTCCAGGGGTGAAGCATGCAGTTCGATATACGGAATGATCGGTAGAATTGGAGTTCGACATGGTGCTCGACTTTCCTTCACTTTTATGTGGGACTATCAAGGGGACAATCAGGGTGTTTGATTATACCCGACAATTCGAAATATCCGTGTTCGATATATCTGGGCTCGAGTTTACCGAAATGGTTCTACCAAGCTGTACAGTGATTGCCTCTGCCACACAACTAGAAATAAGTGTTCCAAGGTTAGCCCTAATTCTGGTCCTTTTACCAGGCATTTTCATTTTTCTAAGAATAAAAAAATGTTTCAAACACTTACTGGTTGCTTTGCACTTGTGTTTGAGCTCAAGCGTGTAACCTTGCTCGCATGCACATGTGAATGATCCCTTGCTGTTGGTGCAGTGTTGACTACAGGTTCCAGCAATGAGACACTCATTGAGGTCTGAAAGCAAGAGAGAAAGAAGGCGCTCATGCTGCATTCAAAACAAGACAACACAAAAAGCAATGTCAAGAATATCCAGTAGTGGGGGAAAGTTGACACAGCCAAAGTATACATATGATATGACCACAAGACAAATCTTCCCAAGAAATTTTAAGTGCAAAACGAAAGGCCACAATTGTAGACAGAACAAATATTATAAAATGATATTTCTTGCTGCGAGTGTGTAAACCCGCAACAAATATGCCCAGCATACTTGTCCACAGCATGCAAACAGTGCATTTTTAACTGTATTGGAGGCAATTACCAAGGTGTCACGCTTGGAACAGCTTTCTGCTAAATAAGAAAATCATTTACTGCTAGCTTTCAGAAGACCATTTTAAGGACTGCAGGCACCAGTAACTTTAGTTTGACTCTCTGTAGCAGGTAATTCGTGCTAGCATTGCTATGGCTTGTGCAAACAGCACGATTTCAAAAATGCATGATTTAAAACAACAGAACTGTACTTTTCATTTTTTATTACCTGCATGGTTGCACTAGGTATGGAGTTGTCAGCAGTGAGCTACAGCTTGTAGGAAGGAAGGAACTGGTTGTAGCTAAAACGTAAATACACTCACCAACACAGGTGGTCGTATCATTGAGCACCTCTCCCTTCGGACAGGTACAAAGTGGGCCCATGGGTGTAACATGACATCCGTGCGTGCAACCAGCCTTGTTTCCCTTGCACGGTGTTGATGCTGCAACAGACAAGCTGCATTTTCTTCTCTGATATCTTCACATCTTCACGGATTGCAAAGTGACTGAACTCACCGCAGCCAGGGCCTTCATCGGCCCCATTGGGACAATCAGGCTTGCCATCACACACCAGGGATATGTTTACGCAGCGATCAGTAACTCCAGGACAAAGCCACTGGCCATGCTCACACTGGAACTTTGGTGCAACTGAAAAATAAGTCAAATATTCAGGTTTCACACATTTGTGCCGAGATGCCAAAGCACAAGCTAGAAGAAAAAAAAAAGTAATGCAGTACAAAAAAAAATTCATGGCATGTGATTTCTGTGCAAGCAAGAATTGCTTCTAGTGCGACTACTGAGAAATGGTGAATAGCGGTTTTTTGGTTCGAAGCGAATTTGAAATTAATAGTAATTTTCTTCAAATACTTTTGAAGCGAATATTTTGAATACTTCTAGCCCACACAAAAAGGCTGAACAGCACAATAGGCATTTTCAAAATTATCTATTTTTCTAATACACAAGGCCATTAGATGAAAAAAAAAAAATGCATTCAAGCTGTGTCGACGTCCTGCAAAAGCTGCCATTAGAAATTGAGGGAGTCGACCTACATGTAGAAACCAAATGTATTTGTGATGTGCAAGACCTACCTACGAGACCCCCCACTGCTGGTATTAATCGCGATTGCGTCGTTGCGCAGCTCTTACTTTTAAGCGACTACTCCACGACATCTGCTAGGCATATGCACTGCGTACCCAGCACCACTCTGCGTCAATCGTCTGAAAGAGGCACTCATCTCCATATACCTCATGCTAGCTTTCTTTTGTGCTCACGCCGTCAAGTTTGATTCGCGAATTTTAAGCGCAGAAGAGTGGCTGCAACACCTGCAGTCAGCTCAGACTCGTTCTGCAGAAGTCAAGGCAGCCACGTGAACTCCAACTGGAGAGATTTAGTACAGTGTGATCCGCTTTCGCGGGGAGCCACTGTGCATACACAGGTTACCCTGAGGATGCCACAAAGCGTCAGGCGCCAGCAAGCTGTTCGTACGCCTGCCCCATTGAGACCAATCAGTGCGTGCACATTGGTGGCGTGCAGAAGCGGATCGTGCTATGCTAAAACTCTACTGATGCACGCTACCTCGCCGGTTATGGTATGTGCACATTGCAGGTAGTGCGGCAGCAGACACCTGGCAAGTACAGACCACGGCACCATGCTTCCGCTTGCTCGTGTCTGCTCCCGCGAGAAAGTGCAGGCATGTGGCGCAAGGTCGCGGCTTTGGTTGTGCATGTACTGTGGAGTCATCCTGGAGGAGATATGCTGAACCGAAACCATACGAAGAAACAAGAGTTCCAGAAACATTATTCGCTCGAGACTAATACTTCGAGATTTCGAATACCAAACGTTTGGTGATGATGATGAATTTTTATGGCGCAAGGCCATCTGTGGCCAAAGAGCGCCAGGGCACAAGGTTTTTTCTTCTACTCAAGGTGGGGTCAAAGACCCATTTCCCAAGCATTTCACCCCAGGGAAGCTGAGCACCAGGCCAGGGGAAAGCTTGTACCCATTGTATCACCGGTGGGTACCCGGTGGCACTGGGGACTGCACCCCGCACCTCCCGCATGCGAGGCGCATGCTCAAACGACTAGGCCACCACTGTGGTACCAAATGTTCGGATTGAATCGAATACCAAATACCTTACTATTCGACCGGATATTCGAAAATATCAAATATTTGCACAGGTCTAGTTGAAATGTACTTGACTAATTGTGATCTTAGATTCCATGCAGATTCCAACTGTCAGATTTGTTGAAATCAGTGCCATTGGGATGTATTCTGCTCTGTAATAAGCTACAGCGGCTTATTTCCATGTGCACAACGTGATGAAAGTAGAAACAGCTGACCAGAGCAAACAAAATGAAAAGATGTTTCCATATGCCGACTGCCCGTCTGTGTATATTGGAAAGTCAAGGCTCTATCTTGAATTATTGATTATCCAAATGGTACTGTATATGCTTAATCACAATGAAGGAAATTTGCCAATCTACGCAAGATGCCTGGGTTTGTTCATGCACCATATTTAAAGAGCGATGCTACTAGTTACGTTTTGCCTCATTGTAAACAAAGCTCCCATGGGGGGTCCCAAACATCTTTTCATCTTTTTTTTTTTTGGATGGCACCACCTACCTTAGTCAGGTACCATCCCAACCAGATGGGATTTAGTCGGACCCTTGACTTCATACACACGTGTGCATGGTTGTGTGCATGGAGCAAACAATGGCCCACTGAAATTGCCACCTATTGGCTAACATGATTTTCGCTCAGTTATGCAACTATAAGCAACATTACTAACCACTTTTTTACTCCTGCAGAAAATTGAAAGCAAAACTGCAGCGCAAAGTTTCTATCTTGCAAATTAGTAAGGCAGGCCAGCACATTCTTTCGTGTAGAATTTTTTGCCCAAGATCGTGTAAATTACGAAAAACTGGCATTCAATATGAACTACGATTATATTACTATGTTTCAAGTACTGTAGAACACTCCTTACCACAGGCATGCCTGGCATCCTCATCGGAGTTATCTCCACAGTCATCACTGCCATCACAAATCCAGGACTTGAAGATGCACTTGGAATTGTTGCATTTGAAGTGATTTTGCGGACACTCGACTTGACCTGACAAGGCGAGACAGAAAGTGTAACCAAACTAAATCAAGAAAAATAAGGCCCTTATTTTTTACGCTAATTAGTTACATTTTTAATGGTTGCCAAACCTATACAATCAACTCATTCCCGTGAAAAAAAAAAGCCTCTCACCGCAAGAAGAAGGTTCGTCGCTGCCATCTTCACAGTCAGCATTGCCATCACAATACCACAACTTTGGAATACACACTCTGGACTTTTTGCACTGGAAGGATTTCTCCAGGTCACACTGATCAGGAGCCAATGATGCTGTGAAGGAAAGAAAGGAGAACTAGTTGTGAACACACTAAACCCATTTAATGTACAGTTAGTACAAGATACATGTATATCATGGCGGGACTAAGTTTGCAAGCAGTAGCCACATCGACAATACTGGAGTATTGTCTAATATTAAGAAAATACAAATAAAACAACAAAAATAAAACTTGTGAATGAAAGACTTATTGTAGCCTCTTCAAGTTACTGAAGAACAAAGTTTTAGGCACAAAGTAATAATAATAATAATAATAATAATAATAATAATAATTTTTATTTTTCGATCAAAACGACGGAGGCAGCAAATAGGGCTTAACCTTAAAAATTATATCACTAACAAAAATTTAAGCACCTGCTTTTCCCCAAAATGAGGGGCTAAAATTTGAAGACTGTACTGAAACTGAAAAGTGTTTTAAATTGGTACTTTGCTTTTTCTGGAGCGAGGTAGCTAGAAGCGGAAGGAAGGAAGTGTTTAGAATCAGAGGGTGTTTAGTCTTGCATTAATATTTAACATGGACCATGTTCCATACATACACTGCACAATTCCTTCCATGCTACTTTACAAGAACAGGCAAGAACATATAGCCCAGGCTTGCAAATTTTTCCATAATATGCCACACATGAGCTACTGTGTATGGTTAACACTCACGACAGCCTTGCTCGTCAGAGCCATCTTGGCAGTCGCTAACTCCATCACATCGATAGCTTTCATGGATGCACTGTTTCTTGTTGGAGCACTGAAACTGTGAAGAGCTGCAGACAGCAGGAGGACAGTTATTCTCATCAGCTTGGTCAAAGCAGTCATTGTCACCATCACAAACCCAGCTGCGTGGGATGCAGTGACCCGATCCAGGGCAAGTGAACTGGTAATAGGCACAGGTCTTTTCCTCTGGGAAAAAAAAAGAAAAAAAAAGACTCCATGCATAAAAGGCATCAGTCATGTGTCCCTTTATTAATTAGAAGGCTTCAGTCTGATGTAGAAGCAATACTGCTGACATAATTGAGTTATTCTAAGGGCTGCAGTGCTAGCGGTAACACCCTGAGACTTTGTACTTGACAAATATACATCAGAACTGCTGCCCTCCCTCAAACTTCTCAGTGGGAAGGCGAGAAAAAAAAAAGAACCAACAATTATGATTATTTCAACCGCTGAGATTTTCAGTAAGCACATAAGGAGGCAAGAGCAGAAAATTGCATTAACAATGTTTCCATTTCCCTTAGACTCAGCTTTACAAGATGACACCACTAAAGCGCAGGCTCCTAACCACACCTTAGTATGACGCTGCTGCAGTGGTAGCAATGTGTGTACATCAAGCTACAACCATCAAAGCAGCAATTCAAAGAATCAAAACCAAGGAAATAATTCAAGCAGTGCACCATCAGCTATGTGCCAGCATACTCACTGCAAAAATCTCCTTCGTCGGACCCATCTCCACAGTCATTTTCGGAGTCGCACTTCCAAGACTGTGGAATACATCGTCCATTTTCACAGGAAAACTCTGAATTGTCGCACTTCACATTGGCTGAAGATAAAAGGTGACCAGAATGAGTTTGGTTCACTGTATGCCAGAAAGAATGCAATGTTCAAAAGGCAGTGAGAACAAAAATTTGAACGTACTGCATCCTGTTTCATCTGAGAAGTCACCACAGTCATTGTCAGAGTCGCACTTGAATGACAGGGGTATGCATCGTCCACTGCCGCACCGAAACTCTCGAGGGCTGCATGTGTTGCCTGAAGAAACAAGTAACAGCATGCCATTATGTAATGTCACATCACATGGACGCCTCAAATTTAGATAATGAAGCCTTTGAAGCAAGAAAAAGTTTGAGCTTTTATAATCGAATAGATTCAATTTTTTAAGAGAAGGTTGCATTGCACCACTTTATGGGTGCAATATTTGATATAAACATGTATTGCTAGAATACATGTTTATATCAAATATTTCAAGCATCAAAGCACCCGACTGCAGATTCCAAATTATGCAGGATGCCATGAAAGATGGTTCAAGGAGCGGCCAAAATATGAAAATAACTCCTTTCTGACACTGTCTGTTCTTGGGATGTAGACAAACTTCATTCTCGAATTTCTCGAGCTCATCAGAAACAACATTATTTCTGGCAGCTAAACCAGCAGTCTTTACAAACATCACCAAAATGGCTTAGGCTCTGCTAACCTCCATAGGATACACTTCTAACGTCAAAGCAGAGTAATAAATCCATAGATTCTGCACATGACTAGTGGAGCACCACAGCATAACCCAAGCATGAACTTTCAGTCAAGTTACTCTGTATATACACTAACTGACAGGAGCAATATGCCCTGAACAAGTCCACTTTTTAAATGACTCACGTGTGCAGTTGTTCATCTCATCCGAGTTGTCGAGACAGTCATCATCTCCATCACACACCCAAGTCTTGGGAATGCAACGCTGGTTCTCGCAAGTAAAGTCCCACGTGTTGGGGCATGCCTGCACAGGTGGCTCGGCCGATGGGTCTGAAATGCATGTCCTGTTGTCCTTGGATAGCTGCTCCCCATACGGACAGCCACAGCTCACAACCAGATCGGGACCCTGGCTTCCATTTGAAGGGACAGGAAAGCACAGCTTTTGACAGCCACCATTATTGAACTGACACGGATGCCGACCTGGGACAGCGTAAAAGGAGACAAACATGTATTAACCAGTGTGCACGAGCATACTTGTTGCTTGCTATTTGGGGTTTCGTTTTCAACACATGTGCATACACAAACAGCCACAATAACAGCCACAATAACAGCCTTCAGTGTTTTCCTTTTAATCAAAGGCAGTGCAAACATGCAGAGGCAAGGAAAAGCTGAAAAAAGCCTAATCAAAACTGTAGCCTGCGTATTTGACAAGGAACTATAAGAACAAGAGGCCTACAGTAGCAAATGTGCATTTGCAGCATTATGGAATGCGGGTGAAGTTAAAGCTAGGTTCTTCTCATTTATTTGTAAAAAACAAACAAGCAAAAGGGGCATTGAAAAGCAGTGCAGCTAATTCTATGCACTATGTACTATTGACAGGAAAGCATGGATGTGCAATAAAAATTTTATTTCTTGAAACCTGGTATAGCAAGTAACAGTTTGCTCTGTCAGTATAAGCTTCTCAGCTGATAATGCATAATAAAGTTCTTACACAATAGACACTTCTTTTACATACGCAGTTCTTTGTCATGCACCCAAACTTCAATGCTGGTTTTTATTTCACTGCCCTAGCTGTTTATGGTTCTGCTGCCTTTTCTTAAAGGACTACAGACAACAAACTTTTGTAGTGAGAGCTACACTACGCTGCCCAGTCGAGCATTTTGCTGCAAGCCTGGGAGGCCGATAGTGCACATGCGCAAAACCAGAGAGGAGCAGCATGTGCGCGGCGCATGACATCAGAGTTTGCCGCCGCCACTGCATGACGAGCCGCGCCAGCCTGACTACGCCCACCGGCGCCGCGCGTGAATGAGCGGCGGAGACGCCTGGGCAAAGAGAGGAACGTCTTGCCAAGCGGAGACACCAAGGTAGCTCTCGCTACGTATATCCTGGCACAGCTGAGCTAAGCCACTGCCAATTTTTGCTTGTGTGTTTTCTTTTTTCAAATGATGCGTTAGACATTAGCATACATGGATCACCCACTATTATTCCCCTATGCCCGTTAAGTAATTTATAATCAAATTTGTTCCTGATGCCATTTTGGTTTTGATTTCAGCAACCAAACAATCGCCGTAAAATGTAAGAAGTTGGTTGGTTGGTTTATGGGGTTTAACGTCCCAAAGCGACTAAGGCTATGAGAGACGCCGCAGTGGAGGGCTCCGGCAATTTCGACCACCTGGGGTTCTTTAACGTGCACTAACATCGCACAGTACACGGGCCTCTAGAATTTCTCCTCCAAAGAAATTCAGCCGCCGCGGCCGGGATCGAACCCGCGTCTTTCGGGTCAGCAGCCGAGCACCATAGCCACTGAGCCACCGCGGCGGCCCGCAACTACATGAAGGGCATTTTGCTATATCGTGATAGGTGTAATGAAAAGCACCTTTTTAAGGTACCTTTCCAGACAAATATAAGAATGTAAAAGCAAGGATAAGCAGTTATTAGCCCCGTGAATAATGAAAAACCAAAGGCCATGATTTCAGAGGAAAAAAATCGCAAGCGAAATTTCCAATATGAAGGAAAAAATTGCCCCATTAAGAACAAATGTTAAGCAAAAGTAGAAGAGAGCTTAGCTTATCAACAGTATATGAACCATAACAAGCATGTGTTGAGTATCTTTCCAATGGAGCTGCTGCAAGCCAATTTTCCCTCTTCCAATTGAGAAGGCATTGATGCTTGCGTTCATTTCTAGCTCACACTAAAATAGGAGCCCAGATGGCACCAGTAATGTGAAATATGGGAATTATAGGTTATTTTCCACACGCAGAATGCTGCCTTTTTCTTGTTTTAAACTTTTTAATTTGCATGCTTCTCAAATCACTGCGAATTTCATGCTGAACATCAACGATTTCTACCTCAATTTTCGTCAAGCATATCACTGTTTTTCAGCAATCTTGCATGTTGCTAAAAGTGCATAGGAGCAGCTTACGGGGGGGTAAAACTGACAAAATCAGAGGTCATACATCAGCTATTATATATATTCACACAGAACCAGGAAAATTTCTGACCTTGGTCTTCAACAGTCTTTTAGTGAACCTTGTTGTCACAAACCCATACAGCACTATGATACAACAAAATAAAGTGGACAGCTAATCTCTAGGTGTTGGCATATTGTAGCTAAGCCTATATCTGGAATGCAATCTCACCATGCCATAACACAACATGCTCTTAACTGGGGCAAAGGAATGTGTTGTTCCCGTACCGCACAAAGCCATTTGACAAAAATCAGTTTTAATCCAAAATGGCTGTACTGACCAAAAGGTTAAACTATGATGGCTAACCACACCTGCAAACAGAACGCACAGGTTAAACAAAATATTTTACGTTAAGAATTATCAGTAACCATGTAGAGATCAAAGCAAACTTGTTTGAAGCATGCAAGCAGTGCGAGGAAGAGCAAAGAAGGACATCTGACAATAGTGTCTGGGGTAGATGTGGGTGCAAGCATGTTTTGTTTGTAAAGTATGCAGCTGCACTCGCAAACAAGATGTTCCTTAAACCAGGATGATACTAGTGATGTCACTCTCCACAGTAGTGTTTGCATGCTCCAAAAAAGTGAGATGCAGTTTGTATTTGTTCATTTCAATGAAACAAAATTTCCAATAACTTAACAAGCTCTAAAATGCTTCATACAATGCTATCCAACTTACTGTCAACTTTCTGGTTGTCCCGGCTGTAGACCTTAATGCCATAAAGTCTGCTGCCTTCCTCTACAGTGGTGATTATCTTCTCATCAGCTCCAGTAAGCTTGTGCATTTTCAAGATCGCATCTAGCCGCCAATCCGTGACAAACAATGAATCTGCAGCACGCAAAAAAAGAAAAAAAATTTCATGCACCAAATTCCCCAGAGTACAAAGTAGTGCACTACGCAATCGATCACGACACAGCTGCTACAACTTACCTCCATGAATGACTAGTGAGAATGGGTGTTTAATGCGTGGAGAATTGATAGTTTGGACATCTGTTCCGTCCAGATTGGCATGTTGGATGTGATCCAGAAGGGCATCGCACCAGTACAGGCGATCAGTCTGGAAGTCTATGCTCAGTCCATTGGGCCAGCCCAGAAGCACACCCCGGAAAACCATCACATTGCTTCCATCCAGGTATGCACGACTGATATTTGCTGGCCTGTCCCATTCAGAGTAAAAGACATACCTGCAAAACCACATAAAGAATCCTTACATGAGTGTGGCAGTGAGTGGTACTTGTTAGCAACACACTGATCAAGGCCTTTACTATAGTGAAATAAGCCCCTTGAACTTTTCAGTTCAATAATCCTTTTTTGCAAAACCTACCGTTAAAACATTTTTGGAATCATGTATGTACTGCTTCCAGATCACAATTATATCATTTTGGGACATATCCAGCAAACTTCAAACACTGCAATTCTGACACTGGGCTGCTTCTCACTCGCAAAACTGGAAAGCATTATTCACTTTAGATTTGTACAGCTACACAGCAGGCTTGTAGCTTGATCAGTAGCTGAAAGCAGTGGCTAGCATGCTTGCATCACCCTCAATCTTTGGAAAAAGTCAAGGAAGAAACTGCTTTCAAAGAAAATGATGAGAAATTCAGCAACAGAGCCCCTGATCAGCCCACAGCAGTTGAAAACCTTTGCTGCCAAGGAGGCATTTGTGCCAAAAAAAAAGACTTATAAAATCACAGTTAAGCTATTCCAGTTTATGATGGTGGCTGTGGTGAATCCAAAAAGTTGAACCGAAAATTACTGCCCTTTATCAAAATAGCCAAACACAAAATACATGCATGAAGTTCTTAGTGCTGTGAAATTTATTTGTATTTATTTTATTTGTTACATACTGCTAGCCTCACTGCTGTGGCTGCTGCAGGGCTGGGGCATAAAATCTAAAGAACAGAAATTGACAGAAAGAGAACGTAAAAATCTAAATCTTATGAAGTTCTAGGTGGCAGAGTGGAACGAAAATGCCTCCAGGAGACATCTCAATGCTTGATGTTTACTTCAATTTATCAGAATGGGTGGCTCCTGCTCATTGCAATTCAGTCAACTTTCACTTAAGCAAACATTTCCTCGAGGTCCCCTAAAGTTTGTTCAAGTGGTATTTCATTCTAGTGTTATCGGTAGTACAGACAGGGCATTATTTTTTTCTTTATTTTTTAGCACACCCTAATGAATGGTACTACAGAACTTGCACTAAACAATGAAATGATGAACCACATAAACTAACCTAGGTATTATAAAGCAGCACAAATGCTAGAACTTATAACACAAATTCACGCATTCACAATGCCTCTATTAATAGCGAAATGATGCTCAATATTTGACCAATATATCAACATTAGCATGCATTCTTAGCACAAGAAGGCAGTACATATTACAGTAGGTTGTACTAACATTCCAGTTTTGCAGCACTTAGCAGCAATCCTGATACAATCTGACTTAGCAGGTAAAATTAAATGTCTTAACAAAACTGCAACACCTACCCTTTGTTTGGGTGAACAACGATAGCACGAGGGCGCTTCAAGTTTTTCAACAGTGTTCTTCGGTATTGGAAGTTCTTGACACTGATAACATTCAATGTTCCTTTGCGGCTGTCAATGTAGTACAGGTTGTGAGACACCCAGTCCAAGGCAAGGCCTTCAACTCCTTCATTTTGAGATGCTAAAACATTTTCCTTCCCTGTTTTGGCAAAACAAAATGGGCAAAATTAATGTCAATGGATGGCATGTCAATGAATGATATAAAAAGAAAGCACAAAGCAGGCACACAAAAGTGTCTCCAGTTACTGACCAGATCCATCAATTGTGACTCTGTAGATCACATCCAGGATGACATCAGAGTAGTAGATGAACCTCTCTCGGGCATCAAAGTCCAAACCAACAAAGCGCGCCGATTTGCTCACAATTGGCACCATAGCATCTGTGAACCCGTCCTGAGTTATGTTCATAAGGCTGCCACGTACAAATTTCTGCTGAGAGTACAGCAAAAATGTGGACACCCCTGAAAAGGAAACCAAAAATTAATGCGCCTGTATATAAAGGCTGCCATGATTATCTAAATTATGGTGTAGAACTGAGGTTGTAGACAATGTTAAACTTGATAAAACTTATAAAACTGGGCTTTATAAGTACTTATAAAACTGGGCTTTCCATAGCAAGTGAATTATAAAGATCCACATAAAGGCACTAAAAATATAACTGGAAACTGTGTAGTGACAAACACTGTGGTCTTCAAAAGTCAGTTTGCAGTGACACACGATGATGCACACTCCACAAATCACATCACTTAGCGCCAATTAATGAGTTTCCACACCGTAGCAAGCAACTCCCACTTACTTGTGCAGTCCTTTCTGTTAGGCAGCAGTTCAAATCCAGTGTGGCAAACGCATCTGTATCCAAGCAGCCCAAACCCACCAGATCCTCGGGTCACAATACACATATGCTGGCAGCCACCATTATTGAGGCCACAAGGATTGGACACTGAAATGCAATAATCACACAGGGTTAACAGATTAAACTGCACTGAGATAGGCGCATACAAAAATAAGAATTTGTGTGCAGTGCTCACATACCAACTGGCTGCCTCAGGGGGTGGTAGGACTTGATGGCACCAGGCTCTTTTGAAAGCTGCCTATCTCTGTGCACTATTGTGACAGTGTCATTGTTGTTGAAAATTCTTGCTTGCAGAACGCCCTGCCTAGTGCCATCCGTCCAATATACTTTGTCCTCGAACAGCGTGATCTTGTTGGGGGATGGAACACGGGTGCTGCCTCGAATTATGATGTTCCTAAAAAGAAAAAAGGGAGACCCTCAGCAATTATGCCAAGAGACCAAAGACAGAGAATGAACCCCAGCTTATTTGCAAAGACGTTGCCAATTATAGGTACATAACTAGATGCTAAACCCAGAATTGCATCAAGACATAAACCGGCACAAATTCACCCAGTTCTTCTGGCTGCACAAAGTGAGTGTAAAGCTGAGATAAAACTAAAAAGTGGCTAGTATATGGCAGGTGTCCTTATATGTGAAAAATGTACACAGAAGAACATAAACTAATACTGAATGTTAATACTGATCATAATTGGAGACTAAGAAGAAATACTAACGATGTGTCACTGTGTGAATGATTACATCAGCCCAAGGCTTATTATGTAAGCATATGTTACAAGGTTTAGAAAAGAAGTGGCAGAACTGATGAAATTCATGAAGGATTTCATGTTTGGCAGTGGTTCTCTGTGGCTACACTTAAAGTGCACAAGCTTCAGGGACAAGCACAACAGGGCTGAGATTAAATGCAAGCCTGGGGAGCAAGTACTAAAAGCACAAGTATAAGCTGCACTGAATAACTTAGGCTGCCTTTCATCTTTTGGGTGCGTGTTTTCTTGTTTGTAATGATGCGTAAGGTATTATTACACATGAATCACCATGTGGAATTCTCCTACGACCGCTAAATAATTTATAATCAAATTTCTTTTTTGTGCTAGCTGTTGCGGTTTCAGTTTAAACAGCCGACCTACGACTGTGACGTCGAAGTGTGCTTACAGGTCATGTGAGGTATGAAAAAACTGCGATTTAATCACTGCTTCTACATTCATTGCCATTCCAGCTCTTGAGGAAGGCTGACTTTAGCACTCTAGTGAGTTAAAATGATGAAGCAGCGATTATACAGACGTTCTTCTATGCCTCGTGTGACGTATAACCACTCTTTGACGTCATAGTCATCATTTGGCTGTTGAAACCGAAACTGAAACAATATGACAGAAAAGTTCATTCATAAATTACTTAGTGGTCATAGGCGAATACCACATGGTGATTCATGCATAGTGGTTTCTTCCGCATCATAGTAGAGAATAAAACATGTCACCAAAATTAGGTGTCTATACTATACTTTAACATTCGAAAGTGACTCTGGCTATGAGGGAAGCCGCAGTGGGAGGTTTCGGATAACTTTCAACACCTGGGGTTCTTTAACGTGCACTGAATCATGCAGTACATGGGCCTCTAGCATTTTGCCTCTATCGAAATGCGGCTGCAGTGGCCAGGATCAAATCCGCATCTTTCGGGTCAGCAGCTGAGCACCATAACCACTGGGCCACCGCAACTTTCAAGTCTGCCTTTGAGTCCTCTCTCTACCTTTCCAGTGACTTAAGCCTGTGTGCAAGACAACACAGTGCTGACAGATGCGGCATACCTGTTGCTACCAGTGTAGTCAATAGCAACAATTTGGTCCAGTTGGGAGTCACACCATACAAGAAACTTGGTGACATAATCTACAGTGAGGCCAGTAGCCTTATAGATGGCTGTAACTATGGTGGTCCGGTGTGATCCATCCATGTGTGCACGGTCAATGTGGTCACCATCGCTGAAGAACATGTACCTGCAACAAAATAATTATGTTATCTCATGGAAAACAAATAGGGCAGGCACACTAATGCAATATTTTGATGCAGACTTTATCACACCCTTAAATACATAAATTCTATAGGCATACGAAATGTTTCATCAGCATACCAAAATACATTTGCAATAGAAGCGGAATGTTCGCAACAGGGAGACATTGGCAACCATTTTGCCACCAACACTTTTTATTAATTTTAAAAGCCCCAGTGCAACCATACGGCTGTAGCTCCAGTATAAGGAAAGAGTATGGAAAAGAAGTATGACTGTCCTCCGAGCACAGGGCCCTTGCAAGAACCACAAAATCTTCAGTGCATGCAGCTGCTTTTCTCTTAAATTCTATGACCAGAATTTCAGCAGCATGCTGTGCAGACATGCTGTTGAGCATGTGCTGACAGTATAAAAGGTGTGACTTAACACCTCTGCAGGCATGAGTGAACGACAACAATAATGTTGACCTCCAGTCGAGTCCATCGTGGATGGTGCACATAGGACTCCAGGTTAAACTTAGCACAGGCATCATGTGAAAGGGATGCCTTTCAACCTCCCACAGCCACAAAAGAAAGCTGTACAGCTTTCTCAGAAGCTTTGAATTTGAAGAAAAATTTGGGCTTCATCCTCGCAGGATGGAGCTTTCCTTCATCACCACGTGGCTGTGCTAGGGTAAACGGTAAAGAATACTCCCCACAAAAAATTGAACTCCACTCCTCCAACCATCTACACTAACTAGAGGGTTTCCCCTAAATACATTGAACTAACACTTTCCCACTTCGAGTTATAGACCAATCTGTCCTCGCCCTACCATCTGTTAGCTGTCCTGGTTAGCTCAATTGGTAGAGCGACTGCCTCAGATAGGATCCTTGAACCAGGATGAAATTTTCTTCAACTGCAAAGCTTTGAAGAAATCTGTACAGACTTCCTTTTTAGCCATATGGCTGTGCTTAAGTGGACACTATAGAGTAATTGCTCCCTAATTCCAAGTCCCTGTACGGCTTTGCATGATACATGTCTGACCATCTACTCCTTTGATATGGAAGATCACACTGCAAACGAAGACTGACAACTCAAGTACTGAATGTTCTGCAACACCAACACATTTTTTTCAACCAGCACTGATCTGGATTGAATGGTTACTGCCTAGAGAGGAGAAAATTCTGGAAGGAAAGCTTCCTTCCTTCCTTGATGCTTCTGGTACAGCTAGTGACGTATGGTGGCATCTTGTATGTACCACACAGATAGCAAAATCGTATGTAACTGGTGAACCATGTGAAACCGAAGATTAAGTACCTTTTTCTCTCTGTTTAGCGAGGCCTCACAACCATACAGCAGGGAGCCAACACTTTTTTTTTCCCCTCCAATATAGCCCCAGGCCACTACTCACCCAACAGTTGGATCTAGGGCAATGTCCTGTGGGTTAGAGAGGTTTCTACTGAGCACAATGGCATGTCTCAGGCCATCCATTTCAAGCAAGTCAATCTTCTGACCCAAAGAGTCACAGACATAGAGCTTGTTTCCAACCCAGTCAACAGCCATGGACACAGGATTCCATGAAAAGACTACGCTGATTGGCGACCTTAGCTCCTTGTCTCCAGCAAGCCTCATCGAGTGGATCTGAAAAACAGTTTTGTGAAAGCAAACAAGAAGCCTTTCCTATACCTGAGACTCGACTTTTCAGATTTTATTTCTATTTTAAATTCAGCATTTTCCTCCTTGTTTATTTAAGAATGCAGTTTTGATTTTGTCTTGTTTTTCAGCAAATATTTCCTTGAGGAAATTTTTTTGTAGTGATATATGTGGCAGCGTTCTGGAAGTAACAATGAAGTCAAGTGGTCAGGCTGTAAGACAAGAACAGTTTATTTCTAAAAGCAGGGTTGCGCAGAAACACATATAAACAATAAAAAGAAACAAGCAAAAGCAACAGGGCAGCACATATACACACATCTCGGATCAGGCAAGTGGAAGCAGACCTTTCTGTAGGAATCGCTTTATCTGGTCATGATAAATGCATGTGTACCTGTTTCTAATGACACACTGCTCACTCCCTCAGTCACAAAACAAACTGCGAAAGCAGCAAATACTTCACAAGAACAAAGTTTCAGGTTGGAAAGAAAGAAAAAATGACCACAACTGAAATCCAGAAGAAACTGGAGAGCCCCCGATCAGGTAGTCCACCTGATGACAGCAGCAATGGAACTGCCGCTGAACCACCATAGAAGCCAGAATATGACTTTTTTGGAGACACTTGTGCAAGGTTTTGAGTTGATGGAGGCTTGTTACAGTTACAAACGTTGTCAGTGTTCTTGCATGCCATGCAAAAATCCTTAACAAACTTGCAAGGGGAAAATCTTTCCCAGCTCAACTGGTTTATGGAACAATTCCCAGCTGGTTCCAGTTGGAACCAATTGGAACCCAGCTGGTTCCAACTGGAACCAACTGGAAATTGTTCCATAAACCATTTGGGCTGGGAAAGATTTTCGCCAGGGGGTCTGATGATGTGATGCCAGCATGACCAAAAGGCGCTACACTAATAAATGAATCTTGACAATGTTGGAGCATCTCAGTCTGCACCTGGCATCTATCTATAGTAGCAGAGCAATGCCTCAAAACGTACATCGGCACCCCTTAATCCAAGGATCCCATTGGCCCACTGCGTTCGTGGCTTCTGCACTGTGTATGTTAGTTCCCTCTCGTGACCAATTGTAACTAATATGCAATAGGCAGCGAGCTATGACATATGTGAAAGATACTCTCCTTTTTCACTTAAAACCAAATTTCAAAAAATGAATTCGATGTACGCTTATTTATTATTATACTTTTTTCTGTTAAAACCGAGAGCTCCAACCTCAACCTATAACATATATTGCCACAGAGATAAGAAAACTACAAGGAAAAGATAACAACCTGCTTTGTTTCAGTGTCTGTCCAGAAAAGCAGCTTTCTGTCATGGTGGTAGTCCAGGCCAGTTGCTGATGATGCATTAGCCAGAATGCTCAAATCAGCTCCATCACTGCTGACTGAGTAAATAGCATTGTGTCGTGTGAACAACAGTCGCATAGCAGAACCTGGATGATGTAAAAGGCAGGGCGTTTATGTTGAAAGCTGAGAGGCATCACATCACAAAAGAGACTTCTGTACTCTCATGACACCCGACTTACTGTTGTCTGCTTTGCAGTGGCGTGGCGGATCCAGTGTGTAGCCACGGACACAGAGACATTGATAGCTTCCGGGACTATTGGTGCACAGTTGGTCACAGTAACCCCATTCAGAGCATTCATTCAGATCTGCAAGCACAATTGGGGCAAAAGCCATTACAGAGTTACAGTTGGCTTTTCTGATTTTTTTTTTTTCTAAATGAGCCAAATCCAGACACCGAACATAAGTGAAGTTCAGCTGTAATTGTAAGTTCACCATAAATCTTTCTTTGAAAAACCACTAAAATTTTATAGACCACATAACTACCATTCTTAAAGCATATCATGTAAAAACTTCCAATGCGTTGCTGCGGATAAAACCCTTCTGCGTTTCTCGGTTTCTGTCAAGGTGGATTTCACCCATTTCAAAAAAAAAAAACTAAATTTATATGATGATGAATTTTTATGGCGCAAGGGCACCTGTGGCCAAAGAGCACCATGACACAAGGTTTTTTTCTCCTACTCAAGGTGGGTGGGTAAAAGACCCATTTCCCAAGCATTTCACCCTAAAGAAGCCGAGCACCAGGCAGGGGAAAGCTTGTACCCACTGTATCACCGGTGGGTACCCGGTAGCACTGGGGATCGAACCCCACCCATCCCGCATGCGAGGCGGATGCTCAGACCACTGGGCCACCGCTGCAGTTTCTAATTGCACACATACCACACCTTTGTACTGCAACCACTTTACATACCATATGATGTGAACTATGCACAGAACTGACTATCATTTTGGGTGGAAAACAGCGCGAAAGGGACGGAAGACAAAGATGAAGGAAATCACACGAACGAGCACTGGTTTCGTTCATCTTTGTCTTCCGTCCCTTTCGTGCTGTTTTTCCACCCAAAATGAACGTATGCCAACTCACCTAACTTTCCATTCTACTACAGAACTGACTATAATTAGTTTGCAGATTATCTTCAATTGTCATCATTTGCTAAAAAACGCATTCTACCTGGTCATGACAAACAAATGCAAGACCACTGGTTTATTAGTTCAATAATAAGATGACTGCTAAGGAATATGAGCAGCGCTAGTCTAAAAAACTGAAGTCCACACAGAGAAGCTCAAAAAGCACGCAGGAACATATTTAGCAAATGCCATTGAAGGAACTGAAGTTTATGATGAACTAAAATCTTCATGAACAATTGTTGGAAGATAATGATGTGTATAAAGATGTCTTGCACAAAATAGCCTGAATGCATTATATGCACATAACTGAATTTCTCAATACACATACCCATACAACTCCGTTTGTCTTTTGTATTTATAGTCATTCCTGGAGGACAGAAGCAGTCGCCACCCTCCAGAGATGCACGGCAGCCATGTTCACAAGACAATGTCCGACAGAGGCTAGATGCTGCAAAAACAAATGTGACGTTTACACAGGAATCAATTGATGTCTACTCTTCAAGCATCAGACTGCATAAGCATGGTGGAGACTGTTACTTACAGCAGTTCTTTTTCTCATCGGCTCCATCATCACAATCTTGCTTTCCATCGCACAGCTTTGACTTGTCGATGCATTTTTTCTCAGATGGACATAGAAATTTTGTGTCCAGGCATGTAACAGATGCTGAAAGTAACCACAGAAACTTAATGCATGCATAGAGAGAAAGCATGCCGAAAAGCAGTGCACACTAAACCGGTAAAGGAAGCATCAACTGTTAATATCAAACTGCCCCTAAAGTGAGGCTTTTTGTTTGAGAGTAGCCATGCATTATAGTAATTGTTGGTGCACCTCTAGCCAAACAAAAAAAAAGGACTGAATTGAATATATCACCGTTGCTGGCTTCTTAAGCAAATAAGAAGTGAGAATGCAAAATGCAGCAGGAAATGCTCACATGTGATCAAAGATAAGCTAAATGCTTCCTCAAGTCCTGCAAATTTGTCAATGAAACAAGAGGTCACCAGATAACTGCAGCGAGCATGTGCACTGTGCCTTCCTCTAGTATGTGCAGTGTACATAACTTCAGTGCTCAAGTAATTCAGTACAATACCTTTCATCTTTCTGCCCTTTCTCCCTCGCAGTAAGTAACCCGTTCCCACGAGTGACACACCTGTGCCTACAACACAAAACCCTTGTGATCACTATTTGAACAGCTATTCATGTGCTCAGTGTGCCACCGGAGATCCCCTGTGCTGCTTTTCCAGCAGAAAGGCCAAGAAAAGAAAGCCAACATGGCTGCCAGTGTGCAAGTGAAGCAGCAAAAGCAGGGAGACTGGCAGGATGCATGGAGCAGTGCTCAGCCGGATGCTCTTTTTTTTTCCGCAGCCAAAAGCTTTTAGCCCAAACCACAGTTTACTGGGACGAAAGTGAACATTTGATGGTGTTCAAATCACATTTGCTTAGCAATACTCAAAATGAAGGCACTGTCCCTCTCTCATCAACCTCAGTTATGAGTCAGTCACTTGCTCAATTCTCCTGTTTGCCATTTTTTTTTATTATTTGTCAATCATCAGCTTTCTTCAATGTTTTACTAAGGCTGTGCCATAAACAAAACGCTGCTCTTGTTAACTACAGAATTTAAGCTACAGTTCAGCTTTTCAAATCAAGCAAGGCTGACATAATGAAACTAATAAACGAGAAGGAACAAGCAATAGCTGATCAATGTAACACCACAGTTTTGATGAGCATTCCCCATATGATTAGTTTCACTTCAATTCATTTCTATCTTTAATTTTAGGCGTAGCCACCATCGAAAGTCCATCCATGCTTGTCCAAAAAAAATAATAAACCCACACACCAACTAAATCTATGCAATGCTACTTACTGCAGTTTCGCTCATCAGACTGGTCTGAACAGTCAGAGTGTCCATCACATCTCCATCGAATAGGTATGCATATAGCATTTGTGCATCGGAACTGGCCTTCGTTGCAAGGTGGAAAATCTGAATAACAAATGGGTCAATTAAAAACTAGCACATGCATGTCTGTGCAACAGGAAAAAAATATCTCTGGGGCACAAGGCAGTCACAAATGTGAACGGTCACAAGGCACTCACCGCATCCTTCTTCGTCAGAATTATCTCCACAGTCATCCCAATGGTCACATTTTTTGCTCTCATCAATGCACTTGTTGCCATGCTGGCAACGGAATTCATTTAACCGGCAGGCAGTTCCATCTAAAATAAAGTACTTGCATTTATTCACCTAGTAGAGTTATTTCGACCTTTGTTGCTAATACATGCACCTGCTAAGCATTTGCTATTCATGCATTCTGTACTAGAATTCCATAATGTTTTATAAGTTTTACTCGAGTTCTTTTCCCTTTTGATTAGTTATTGTTCGAAACTTCTTTTTGCTCTGCTGCAATCACAGTAATGGCATCTGGCACCAGTGAAGCTAACTGTGAAAAGCTTTTTCCTCCTTTTTCCCTTGCAACCTTGTGTAGCATTGATGCAGAAATAAATCAAATGTAAGTATTATCAATTTTCATCCCGCTTATCACAGTTTCGTTTTCACCCTAAGCAGGCAAAACTCATGAACAGCTACTTGGTAAAACATAATTACTTGTTGTGCACGAGGCTTCATCACTTTCATCCCTGCAGTCATAGTAGCCATCACACTTTTTGGAAGCTGGGACACACAAACCACTGCCACACTTATGATCACTTTCTTCACACACACGATATTCTGAAAAGTAAAAAACAAAGTGGTCAGGAATGTCAAAAACAGGGCAATTCACAAAGTTTACAAGCCATTATTATCAGAGATAATCTGGTTCAAAATCATTGATTGTATAGCACAATACCTATTTACAACTACTGATGTCGCATGGCTGAAGAGGCAAAAAGAATGTTTGAGATGTCGGCATTTTTTTTTTTTACCTAAAATGACCACATAATGTATATGTATGCATACATAAACTGTAGTGATAGATTATAGTACAAATGGAATGGTCATTATGTTAACAAAAATTTGCACTTCGGTAGTTGCTGGCTAGGAAGACAAAGATGTGTGGCCTCAGGTGGCCCACAATTTCATTTCTTTTTTTCCAAAGTTATAATGTATCTATTATCCGTTAGTGTGAATAAACTTAAAATTGGCTCAATTCATTGATGGCTTGTGCAGATGCCTGTAAATTCAAGCACCTCATTTTCTTTCCCAAAGCTATGATTATATGTTGGGGTTGAATTTTTCGGTTTAAATCGAAAAAAAAAGGAATGATAAAATTCAGTTTTTAAATTCAATTTTAACCGAAAAAGGTTGGTATTCTTAGCATGCAAGGTACAGCTAGCTAGCTAGCTTTTGAGTACAAGTTACACACAGAGTTGAAAATTAACCAAGTAAGGAAGCCAGGGGCATGATGACACTGTGGTACTGGCAGTTGAGCCACACAGTTATGAGACGTCAGGCCTTTTTTTCACTTGCTTACACACCTCTGTAGACTGCAAAGCACCACCTCCTCGATACCTGCTGGCTGTTCACTATCATCACCCGCTTAGAGCAATTATTAAGAAGGCTTATCGACTGCATTTAGGATACTGATACGAAACTACGCATGATCGTCATAGAAAGGATCGTGTTTGTGCTAGCGCGACGACTGAGCCCCAGTGCCATCGCTGTCATCAACATGCAGATTAAAGTGATGCACCACCCTATTGCTCAACCCAGTGCGACAACTGAAAGAAAACTTGTCAACCTAGTTCTTAGAAGTCAAAATCCACTTGCGTTTTTGTCTGCCGGCTGTCTCATTAAACTTCTTTTACTTTTTTAATGACAAAAGCAATTTCCTTAAGCACACCTCCAAGTGTAAAATTACTGGTAAACTATGTAAATTACTGGAAAACAAACTGTTATGCTGACAAAAGTGCCAAAACAGAATGTAAGCAACTTTCAAACACACAAAACTGCCACATTAAACCACCGAAAAAAGATCAACTCATTCATCGAATATAATATTCGCCAAAAAAAACTTGTATTCTGAAATAAAAACCAAGAAAAGTCCACCGAATTTTCAAAAAATAAAAACCGAAAAGTCCAACCCCTAAATATAGGGCAGAGAGGGAGAAAAATGCATCAACAAGTTTTTGCAGAAAGACATTTCAAAACAAAATATGAAACTGCTCCACACAAAACACAAGTCAATATACAATTTTTGTTTCACAGCAAGATGAACACATGGAAAAGGCTGTTCTGCTTACAGAGTTTTTTTTTTTTTTTTCAAGTGAAATAATGATTAAGATGATAAACGTTATTACATAGACCACTATGTCCCAAGACTGCAAAAGTCAGTTTACCAATTAAACAGCAGCTGAATGTTTGACTCCACATTTACGTAAAAGAGAGTTGGAGGAACTATAAAGGAACTGGGCACTTACTACAGTCACCACTTTCATCCGTTCCATCCACACAGTCTACAACTTGGTCACACCTCCAGTGCTTTGGTATGCAGTAGGATTGATTAAACACATACTGCCCACAAGAAAATTGATTTGAATTACACTGTGGAGGAGCTGCAGATAAACAATGAAAACAGAAAAGCCATATAGAGATAACCAGAGCAACTGCACATACACAGTTTAATAAAGCATGAACAAAACAGGTGGGAAAAGTGTGCAGAAAACTGCACAAACTGGTTTCTTTGCAACAGCATAAGAAATACAAATATAGCTTTCAATATGCACCAGCTGATTTGAGGGGAAAACAGGACAAACCATAAACATGGCACTTCTGCCATCCATCTAAATTTATAACCAGCAAATCCTGCATGCCAAGAGTAACTGCCTAGGCACTTACAACCACGACGACTTACATCAAGGAAAACCACTAAAGAATAATTCGGCTTATGCGCCTTCACAGCGGCCACCATGTTGGCGACCTGAGAGCATGGCAAAAGCCTGTGCATTTTGTTTTTTAATCTGCTTATCACCAATTGTCCTGGCCCGCAGCATTGAACATATGCATGGTTCACCATCATGATGCCAGATTTCTCCAGTGAAATTAAACTTTGAATCTTAAAAGTGAGCTGATCTTGTCCTCACAACCTCTGCCTCACAACTGGCCATGGGACACCAAACTGCTAAATCCACAGATTAAAAGGCTCCTTGTCTGTATTGAACTCTTCCTCTTGACCGATGTTGCCGCTCTTATGCACAAGAACATGCTTGCAGCAACAAAATCGCTGCATGAAAACCTGCAGTTTATTTGTGCTTCTCAGCACCTCGAAGACGTCGACAACGAAACATATTTGAAAGTGGCATAATGAACCTCTTATGCAAGTTGGCTGGCACTGCGATAAGTGAAGAAAAAAAAGTGAAATCTGCACAGCCTAATGTACAGTGGCTACCTAATATGTGGATAGCAAAGGGCTTCTTTTCATTTCACTGACGTGCCACCAGGTTCGCACCAGTCGAGGACACTGTTCTACAGCACAGAGGACTTTCCAGGTCGCAGTGTTGCGGCCAAGAAGGCCATAAAATAATGCACCCAGGTCAGACACGAGTGCCAAGCCACCTCTCAATTCAAATTTAGCAGACGTGTGAATCAAAGTTTGGGCAGAGAAACTTTTTTACAGCACATGTTCTTTGCTACAGTCACTAAGTTCGCATGCCTGCAAAATTATTGCACAAAATTACTGTCTTTATATGCCCAGAAAAGGTGAAGCACAGGAGAGCAATAGTTACCGCAAGATTGGTGTTCATCTTCACCCTCTTCACAGTCCTTTTGGTAATCACAGACCCACCGTAGAGGAATACATCTGCCGTTACTGCACCTGAAGTTATCTGTTGAACACGTTGTTGTTTCTTCTGAAAAATAAAAGTGGACCATCGGTGTGTCTTCATTTAGGCACGGCACACTAAGAGTAAACAACACCAGGACAAACCGTGAGAAACTAGTGACACTGGCAGAAATATGCATAAAAATATTAACATAGTGAAGTAACCAAAAGAAAAAGTTAGGAGGCAATGCTGAACCAAGCTGCTGTTACAAATCTATCTTTAAGGTATCCACTGATACAGCGAAAAATGAATACAAAGGTGGGCAGGGCCATAAGAAAGAAAGGAGGGAGGTTCTTCGCTGCTTTCCTCTCATAAAGAAAAACTAATGACATGAGATTTAATTTTTAATCCCATTCCTCCAAGTGTTCACAATGGTAGCGACCTCATTCCAGAGACAGTTGAACACCTCACGTCTCCCCCTTTCTTCCACCTCACCACGAATCACACAACACGAGATTTAGTGGGTTAGCGGTCCTTTTTACAGGTCACGTGATGACGGCGCAGGTACCACGCTTCGTAAATGTATGATTAAATGGCTTCATATATGAAACTGCATATGCCACAATTCTAACCTATACTTCAATGCTTATTGGCGTTTCTTCATGTCATTTGACAGAGTGTGGAAAAGTGACACCTGTAGGGTAGGAAGCATGTACTATCGGCAGCAAAAGTTTGCGGGATGCGATTTCTCGGAAGAATGCTTATTGTAGCTACACCTCACTACCCAGTAGCCTGATATTGTCAGAGGAAGGAGCATGTAGGCACCCAGTACTTTCATATATTTCAAGCAAATGGCTTGCAAAACTGTGCCGGAATAATTTTTTTTTTCACACATCCACGTCCCGCAAACTTTTGCTGGTGATAGTACATTGGTACATGTGTGTGAGTGTAAATCAAACGCAGCAAGTTTCCAAGATCTTGCATGAATATTACACAACAGTGCGTAATAAGGTCAAGATTTTAACCTCTCATATCTCCTCTGCATTTGCCTGTGAATTTCTGCAGAGAACTTTCATATTCCCACAGCGCTGTTTCGTGACCACATTCAGCACGCACAAAATTCATGCGTGGTTCTTAATAAATTATGCACTGTTCTGTCTCCAAAACACTCAATGCTTCTGTGACAAAAAATTGATATTGAGATCATGGTTTTCGACTTCTCACCTTAAGGCGTTGTTTATATACCAGTAATGAAGACAAGTGAATCACATGCATGCTCACATCAATCTGCTGTGTTCCCCAAGGAAAGGGACTTATCACTGCATCCTCTGCTCACTGCTAAGTTACGTGCACTCAAGCGGGCCCCCCTCACAACGCGGAGACTATACAGGCCATTTTGTTTCTTCGCAAATGTTTGTGGTAAACAATGTGGTGTGTGTGCGGGCACAGTAAATGGCAGTAACGTCGTAAATTACCACCGACACAGGGACCCAGAAATTCAATGAACAGTCATCCAAAGGTTCGAAACTCACTTCAACTGACCCTGCCACAAAAAAAAAATGCGGCGGCTAAATTTGTGTTCCTCAGTTTACTCTGTGGTTGTTGGCCCACATATATATGTGCCGAGCACAATAGAAACATTTGCTGCCACAGAACATAAACTTTACGAAGCCTGAAACGTTGCATATGCATGCTTTTCTAAGAATCTTCAAAGGAAGCTTAGTGCTCCAGTCTACTCCTACTAACAGCGCTGCAACAAAAAAGTTAGAGAATGTACGACCCAACAGAGATGATCAGAATGCACGCTTTTCAGAATAAACACCACGACTGCCGTCTTGAGCAGCGTTGGTATCAAGTCACCTCTCAAGAAGCCAGACAGCCAGAGTTGCCTCAAGCAGGAGAGGAAGTAGGCCATGCACTTTTGCAGCAGCCAAGCAGAAGCCCAGATCCAATAAAGCCTCGTGGTGCCTTACACTCAAGCATGCAAGCGGCGAAGCCAACAGGCTTGGCTACTCGCAACCCCAGCTCGTTCCCAGACACACTAACACAAGCAGAGCTTCTACCTATCAAGTCGTCAGGATGAACGTTTCCCTTCCTTGATGAGGCACTGCTACACAGCACACACTGCATACCTATGAATCTCTGCACTGCAGATGCTTCGAATAGAAATGCGGATACGAACTGGCAAAGTGTTGCTCTGAAGCGTGGTGGTAACGGCTGGAGTAGACAGGATCTTATTCAAGGGCCTGGCCACACCGCGACTCTCGCTCCATCATGGACACGAGTGGCGCTTTCCACAACACGGAGAGAACGGCGACCACAGAAATATCCTGCGCTCAGCAGTTTCTTTTTTCTTTATTTTTGTGCTGCAAACAGTGTTGCAAACCACCAACTAACCCGCTGCAGTCTACGCTTAGGCTTTTAAGACGCGACTCTCTAACGACCCAGGCATGACCCGTTCACCCTGAAGCAGTGCAGCGGAAGAGCACAAGGCGGGGTCAGTGCCGAGCATGCCCGCGGTCTTTCAGCACGGCCCGCAATGACAAATCGTCTGCACAGCCAACACGCGCGACGCATGGGTAGCGCCAGACGCTGCACTCGAAGACAATGGGCAGCTTCCGGTAGGCAGTCTGATGTCGATCCTTGACGGCTGCCACGCGCGCGCCGGATTAACCTGCACGCGCGCTTGGACTCCGCGACAGCTGGACAGGATTTCCCATTTATCCGAGTGGGGCGACGGGTCTCATTGCGCCAGAAACCTAACCGCCAACCGCTAACGCACACTATAACTGCAGTGATAGCGCGCGAAAATGCTAGCATACGACTCCATGGGCATGGGTGAAAAATATATATAACTTTTTTAATGCACAAGCAAAAAGCTACACAGTTCCTCCTCCCCTGACAAAATTGCGTCATTGCATGTCATTGCATGTAATTGTCACGGGCGCCGCCGTATTGCCTGAACGTGGGGCGCACACCCGTTTGAACCTCGCGCGCTTTCTGACGTCAAACGACGAATACTCGCTAAGCCTAGCAGCACTGCAAACACAGAAGCAATCTGAAAATCTGGGGTGTTTTATCGCTAAAATTTTGTGGTTGAGGCAAGTTCAGACAAAGCGAAAGCTTCGTGCGCATTTAGTTTGCCGTGAACGTAGGGCACAGCGTAGCGACAACGACGAATCGGTGGTGAAGCAAGATTCCCGGATAGAGCCAGCGCCATCTTGAATTCTAGGTCGCTTTGCCAGAGCCGGCAAGAGGCTCGGTAGTGACGTACGCTGCCGGATTAGCTGCTATTGGCTAATCGCATTAGCAACTTCCGGGCGACGAGCGAAATTTTCTGTGAGTGCAGATCCGAGCGACACGACAAGCGACACGGGCATTTCGCTTCACTTGCCGCTGTCGCGTTCGCGTCAGTTTTCGCGTACATGGAGTTCAGCTAGAATTTCACGAAGCGATAGTAACTTTTCGCATTTTGCTTTAAGTTTAATGCTTTGTTCATTAATAAAATGCAACGTGTCTTCTATAAGCCGGACACTATAAACTGGCGTTTCTACTTTTTTATCTCCTTTTGGTGGTTTCCTATCATCTCCCCCTGCAAAAAGTCCTGCGGATGCCCTTGCACGAGTTGATCGCGCAATGACAGAGCGAGCACAATCTCTGCCGAAGCCGCGATTCAGCAGCACGTACGGGTGGTGAGCCGCCCCGGAACGTTGCTCGATGACCCCCTCTGGAGCGCAGCTCCTGCCTCTTATTTGCCATTCCTCTCCTCTTCTTCCTTTCCTTCTCGGAAATGGACGAAATGGCGTCCCAATGAGCTTTTCATTTTATCCTGCTGGCCGAGGAAAACAAAACAGGCGGAGACGGGCGCACCGAGGCGAGCGTCAGAATTGCCCCGAGGTCAGAACAGATACGAAACTCGTCCCAAACATGTGTGACGTGGCGTCGTTTTGCTGTTCTCCATACTTTCCTCCTGCACGCGGCAGATCTCCAACGGGGCATGTGGGAGCAAGCGCTTCTTTGCACGGGGTTCCTAAGGCTGACCGCGCGGAAGTTTCCGCACGGTGCGCAAGGAGAGTCGATATGCGAACACGAAATAATCGGAAGGAGGACAACAGATCACTCATGAAAGAAGAAAACGGAACAAACGTGGCAAACAGGCTCACGAAGCGAAATGCGCTAGAGCGCAATGCACGTCAGTCACGAGCGCCCTTCTGCGCTCAAGGGCAACATATACGCGCAGCCTCGCAGGCCTCCGCCGATATTGCCTCATTAACGAGACAGGACTAAAGGCTTCAGTTAATCGACGGTAGAGACGGCGGACGCTCGGCGACAGGTGGCGCCGGCTGCTGCTCAAAATTGCCGATCATCGCAGACGGCGACGCTGCGTCGTCACGTTGCTGACGCCCGCGCCTCCCATGTGCGCGTAATGAAAGCGCTCAGCGGGAAAATTCGCCATATTAACGGACGCATATGCAGAACCGCCGTTAGCCTACTCTCTTCCCGGGTATTCCGCAAGCAGGAAAACAAAATGAAGAAAGACCAAGTTGATGCAGTGAAGCTTTTCACCAGTCACACTTTCCGAAGGAGCGCGAGTTTTGTGCTATAGCCAATGCCAATTCACTAAGATACGAGGAGCGATAACGGCCCGCAACTGTCCCTGCCGCGTTCTAGGGCGGAGTTAGCCACTGAACACAGCGCGCACTACAAAACAGACCAAGACGAGAACGCTATTGAGAGGTAAACATGGAAAACGCCGTATACCATGAAAGGCGGCTGCCTGCACGTGGCATATAAGCACGCTGCGATATTTGCCGTTTGTTCGGACAATTCACAAGTGAAATTGCCAGCGAAGTCGCAGTCGCAAGTGAACAATAGGAAGCGAAGGCTCATGCGCACACGAGTATTACAAGAAACCTTTTTTTCAAAATCTAGTTAGTATTAGGTAAGCGGCCTTGCAGGCAGTTGGCACCAGCCTACACTTGGCTTGGTACCAGTGCCAAGACGTGACCGACTCGCGCTCGGCAGTTACGTGACTATCGTCTATGTGTCGAAACAGTCTCAATCTCAAGTGACATGTCTAAAGCTAGTCTGTTCATTTTTGTTTTACTTCGAATGAAGTATGAAGTACGTTTACAAAGACGACTCCAAAACCTACGGGGCAATTTTTTTGCAAATGTTCAGTCACCTTAGCCCCATAAGCTGTAAGTCACGTTCAAGAGCTAGCATATGGACAGGCAAGAACAGCAGAACTAAAGTGGAACAAAGCACAATCATTTCGTTGATTAACTAGAATGATTGTTCATCCGTCATCTATATTTTATCATAATGTTGGCAGCGGCCCAGCAAGACGGCGCGAGGTCATTAGGAAAGATATCACAGAGCTTCCGACCTTACGTGCCTTTCTGTTCTAAAGCGCTCTGCCCACTATTCATATGAAAACACCAATTTTTCGGCTATGACTCAGTGGACGCCACTACCATGCAACTACGGCACGAGACGGCATCGACAATCGGCTTAGAAAACCCAAGGTGGCCCAGGGGAGGCCGACGTTTCGACAACAGGACTTGTCTTCGTCAAAACGAAGACACGTCCCGCTACTTGCGCCTTTTACCACGCAACAAGTTCATGCAGCAAGCACAGCATACAGTTCTGCCTTTTTTTTTTTTTTTACCTGTTAAGCATGCTAACGAACACGCCCGGTTGGTGGACTGACTAGTCGATTTAGTGCTGTCGACTATTCGGGTTAAAAGTTTATTGGCTGTTGACAGCGGTTGCTCACTCCGCAGTTCATTCCTTTCGAGTGTTTACTGACGAACAGTAACAGCTGAAACACCATATCATAAAACACGATCTAACAGACAAAATTGGAATTTCAACACCACAAAACGCTATTATAGCAAACTTGAGCTTGGGAGAAAGTAACGTCAACCGAAAAAGGGGACAAGCAAAGCGTAAGGCATTTCATATGCACTGCCATTGTCGCATGACTGCTTTGGCTTCATTACTGGTTTGGTTTGATTTATTGGGGTTTAACGTCCCAAAGCGACTGAGGCTATGAGAGACGCCGTAGTGAAGGGCTCCGGAAATTTCGACCACCTGGGGTTCTTTAACGTGCACTGACATGACTAGCTGTGGAAACCAACAAGCACAAATACTCCTCGAAGCGAACCGACAAAAGAGTAAGCTTGCAGCAATCGAACTGCCCCGCTCGCAGCTTAGTGTGTCTAGACCACGGTGTAGTATGTTCTTACACCGTGGTCTCGACATAACAGCCGGTGCCCTTGCACGCATACGTCGACAGAGGAAGAAGAAAGACGCGCAGCTCCAAAGTTTAGCACAGGGGATCGCATAGAAGGTGACATTTTATTCGGTTTTACTCAAGCCTCTGTAAAGGGAAAACACTGAGGACGGTCAACTAGCACGTGCCATGCAAAACCGCCCCTGGGCGCACAGACATGCGCACAAAAGTCACCGCTTCAGCGCGAACTTGCAATGCTGTACGGAGCTGTGCCGGTCAAAAGCTACGCTCCATACAGCACATTCCGCTTAAAGGCGCTCGTTTCACTCGCAGGAGATTCGCTTTTCCCTTCGGGAGAAACGAAGTACAGGAATGAGAAGGAAGGAATGACGAAATTTAAACGAATCGCCAGCGACTAAGGCTGCACATTTCTAGTGATGGACCTGCACGTTTCTCATCATTCTCAGCCGGACCTGACCACTGGCTGCCATTGGCTGCGATATGCAGCCAATGGTGATGTCCGGTCGCCTTCTACCCAATGGCCGGGTCGCTCCCCACAGACGCCTGAAAGCCGCGGGTACATCTCAGTGACCAATGACAGAGGACAAGACGGGCAAATGGACAATTACAGGTCACGGAATACGGCCGCAGGTGGCGTCATGGGCATGCCTCGGTGAGGACCACCGTGACGTATGCTCTGACGCCGTATACGTCAACGGAAGCGGTGACCAGTGGCACAGGAACAAATGGAATGGAAAGGAAGTGGATCGCTACAGAACACGGCCCCACAAGCGCATATTGAGTACGGCGCCCTATGAGTTGAGTGAACATGAGCAAAGAGAAAAAAAAAATAAAGTGCAGGGGTGGGGGTGTGCAACAGAGTCGACGCGATGCCTCGACAGAATAAATGTAGATGCTGGAAGAATAAAACCGATCCGAGGCCTTCACAAAATAAACTAATCGAAATGGATGACTGAAAACAGACGACAGAGGATCCATATCTGAATTTCAGAATAAAAAACAAAGAGAAACAATGTTCGGTTTCGAACCGTAGAAGAGCGCAGCGAACTGAGAAAATGCGGCCTGCCTGGGCACACTAAGAATAAATAACCGACGCAAGCGCCGAAGGTCTCCACATGGTCATGCTCTCGGTGCGTGTAGCGCGCGAGAATATACATGTATACCTGAAGACCCCAAAACTTGACGGCGGTCCAGCGACCCAAATGATGCGACATTTCGGCTCGAGCTTGCGACAAATGGAATTCCGCGCGCCACAACGATCAATCTCCTCAAAGGAGGCTCTCCACTTCACGTAAACGCTTTCAGAATCGCCCACAAACACCATGAATGCAACCCGTCCCGTTAGGAGTCTCGAGGCAGGGGCCGTTTGACGGAGAGACAACGGAGTCCCTTCCGTCGCAAGAAAAGGAACTCGGAAGCGCAGCACAGCGCACGAGACAACACTGCCAACCGGAACAAGGGGCACATCTCGAAACACGAAAGTAGCCAGGAACGAAAAGTGCGAACAACGAGTGCCATAGCCAAGTGCACGACGCCAACGAGTGTGACGGCCAATTCGGCGCCTGGGGAGAAAAAGGAAGACGAGGCAGGAATGCGCGCGCACTGCTTTAAGAAAAAATCACTTCACTCCTTCTTTTAACTTTCTATCTCTTGCATTCCATTCTCCCTTTCTGAACTCATGCATCATGGCACACTTCTCGAATAAAGAAAAATCGCTCTGTGACTGCACAGTGCTGTCGTCAATTTGGCGTTGAATTCTACCAACTGGCAATTATTTCTTCATGCGCCCCTTGCTGCAAAAATGGGCTCACGCCAATAGAGAGAGAGAAAGACTCTTTAATGAAGAGAAGAGAATTTAGCCGGCGTTTAAAAATCGCTGGCATGCTACTCTGCGTAGGGAGGGGAATTTGGGAGATAAAGACAGAAGGAGAGCAGAGTGGAAGAGGTATAAAAAAAAAACGAAGATAAAATGCGGCCATGAAATGGGTACTAAGGATGCAATGGCGAGTATTGATGTAACCTATGGAGTGATGGAGTGCATACTCCGTCAAATGGGCTGACGAAGTTCACTGCATGAAGAATGCATGAAGGTGACGTGCAAGTGAATTTAAAGCTTATCGAGATTTCCAATGTCTTTTAAATATGTGAATAGAAAAGTCATTGCAAGTCTCTGTTGCCTAAGGCAGGCTAAGGGACCTAAAACTTTGTCCAATGTAAGGGGCACTGAGCAGAGCTTCTGCATGCAATGTTCATAGTACGCACGCTCGTTAGCATATGCGGGGCACTCAAGCAAGATATGCTCCACAGTTTCTATCGCGGCACAGTTGTCACAGTGCGGACTGTCCATTTGTCTAAAACGGTATCGTAAGCCGTTTGTATATGCAGCATTAAGACGAAGTCGATGATAAAGTGTTTCCAGATGTCGAGGAATTCTGGGTGAGAGTCTTGATCTAAGATGTGGGTCGATTGAGTGAAGAAATTGGTACTGATATGTCGGCAAACTCCAAAGCCGATACATTTCTTCGGAAGCAAAACTTTTGGCCACCTGGGACGCATCAGATTTCGTAAAAAAGTTCTAATGTATCTCCGATGTTGATGGCCCTTACGGGCCGCTTCATCTGATTTTTCATTAGCCTGAATGCCACAGTGAGCAGGTACCCACTGAAATGTTATGCAGTGGCCTGCGGCAATAGCTAAATGATGTAGATATCCGATGTCCAGGGAAACTGGCTGGTGATTCGTTTTCTTCAGCAGGTTGGCCAGGATCTGGAGAGATGCTTTCGAATCGGTGAAGATAACCCAACGGTCGGCAGTTCGGCGCAGGATGTAAGAAACAGCTTCCTTAATGCCGTGAAGCTCAGCTGTCGTAGAGGATGTCCTCCGCTGCAGAGACGCTGCTGCGTTGTATAATCCCCTGCCAAAATTAGATACCGCCAGGAACAGCTTCTTCATTACAAGGAGTGCTCTGGGTCGCAGGCATGGGGTGGAGCCATATTCTTAGAACAACGGCCTGAGAGGCGAGTTGGTGCATGATGAAATGAAGGGTGGCGCAACAAGGACACTAACAAGAAAGGTAGTGTGCGCATGTGGTGTCCCAACTGTTTATTACACGGAAAAGTGGCATATGCCCCGCCGCGATGGCTCAGTGGTTATGGCGCTCGGCTACTGACCCGAAAGACACGGGTTCGATCCCGGCCGCGGCGGTCGCATTTCGATGGAGGCGAAATTCTAGAGGTCCGTGTGCTGTGCGATGTCAGTGCACGTTAAAGAACCACAGGTGGTCGAAATTTTCGGAGCCCTTCACTACGGCGTCCCTCATAGCCTGAGTTGCTTCGGGACGATTAAACCCCAATAAACCAAACCAAAAGTGGCATATTTAAACATTCGGCTCAAGCATGAGACTCATCGCATTATCGCTCCGAACCCCAGAACGTGGAATAAAAAGCAGCAACATCAGGATAACAGACAAGAAACCTTTAACCCCTGCAGATAAACTAACAGGTTCTGATAAAATAAATTAGAAACGAAAAGGAGGGCGCCATCTCTTAGCAAAAGCTGTGTCAAACAATCGTAGCAACAGCACAGTCACACATGAGAAGCAAAAGCAGGGAGAAACCGAAAACCGAGAATAAAAAAAATAAAAAAGTAAAAAAACAAATGACAAATGACAATCGTAGCAAAAACAGAGTCCTATTCTTACATCGTGGTTGGAGCTAAAGGCCCACTGAATGCATGCAAACCCTTTTAGATGCACGATAAAGAATTCCACTGGCGATTGTTATTAAGGCTAGGCTAGAAACTTCGCGTGCCAAAGAGTATCAGGCGTTTATTTACTGCCGTCATTAATTATAGGTGGCTTCGCATTGCTGGTCGGATGCCAAATATGTGCTCTTGGATACATAAAAGAAGACACGACACCGCAAGCTAACCTCGCCATATGGCTGCTGAAACGGCTCGGCGGATTCTAACTCTGCCGTCCGAACTCCGAGCGCAAGCCAACGGCGAAGCGCGCACCCCGCGTGCCTAGCTGCGCCGCAAGGCAACAGCGCCTGCAGCAAAGCTACCGTCGGTCATCACGCGCGTCACCACTACGAAGTGAAAGCAGTCACGAGGTGTGCAATATTTGGGTCCCCTGCAGCGCAGTGGAGAACTCTGGGGTAATTTTAAGCGCTGGACTTTCCTTAGAGCACCTCTTCCTTCCTTTTTAGCTTTTGCAATTTCAACCGCATAGGCCTGAGCCCGCAATGTGCAAGGTATCGAACCCACCCTCTCGTGCTGGTAAGCAGCAGAGCTGATAAAAAGGCTGGCTGTCGCCACTTCGTCGCAGCTACAGCCTGGCACGCCGTAAATCTCTGCTTTCAGTTTTCAATGCCCCAAGGCTAGGCCACTTCCGATAACAAAGCGCTGCTACTCGCCCCGGCCATCAACGTGTCACCCAAGCGGAAGACGCGGCCGAGCCATACAAGAAGCCTCGCCGGCCGTCGGGCAAGTTGCCTCAAAATGAGCCACAGAACGCGCCGCGTGGCGTTTGTGGAGAGGTGCAGTCGAGATACTCTCCACGCAAGAGGACAAACGAATAAAAAAAAACACCGAAAAACTAACCTACAAACGCGCACGTTTTGCCAGTGTTTAGAACGCGCGAGCAGTTTTTGAGCGCTCGCCACGCGCGATCTTCTTCAGACAAAAACAAAAACCATCAAATTAATTTCAAACACGCTGATCGCTCACAACAAACACCAGCAAGCAAAGTGTACTGTGCAAGTGCTTTCACACGCGCTCCGCTCGAGGCTGACTTCTTGCTACGAGCACTGCCAGTGGGCAAAGGCCGAAACTACAGGGGACGCCACATTCAATGCCAGCCCGCAATGACAAGCCCGCGCAGCGAATAAAGCGCCAGTACGTATGCACGAGGGCGGCGAACGAGCGCGCTTCCTGCCTGCTCTGTTTCTGTCGAGTCGCGATAACCCGACGCGCTTCGCCAGACTTTTCTCCAGCAAGCAAACGCGTCTTTCAGCAGCGGAGAGAGCGGGGGCGACGCGGCTTTCCTTTCCTACACAACGGGTCATTCGGAGAGGAGCGCACTTTCCATCGTGCGCGTTAGAACGCCGAGGCAACCTTTCGCGCGAAGTACCAGCGCCAGCCCGGAAACTGCCATGTCCCTGCAAAATGGTTCAGACAGGTGCCAGAACGAACGAGGCCAGCACAGCGAGATGCGATTACCCGTTTTATGCACTGTGCCTGCGTTGAGCACGGAGACGTCCGTGTGACAGCAGCCACTTTGACGTCGATGAATGACGTTATCTGTCGCGATGAAACATACAGAGACGCAAGCAGCAAAACCACTCTACGCTGAACTGTGCCGTGGAATGCAGGATCTTCAGACTTCGTTTGTAACCCCAACGGCATGAAGAGAAAAACCGCCACTAGTGTAAGTCCGTTCTAGCGGGAAAGCCTTTACGGCGAAGGAGACTTTCACATATTGTGCTGTTTTTGTCACAACGAAGTACAGAGAGCAGGCACCTGCGGCGTTCAAATGACGTCCATTAGGCGTCACAATGACCTTGCCGCTAGTTGAAAAACTTTTACGGTACCGCCATCCGCGTCCGTCAACGATGGTTTCCCCTCGCAAGAGAATGCGAAGAGAACCGGCAAAAGCACAGACGAAAGAGCAAAGCCATTCAAACAGCTACGATGAAGCCGCTTTCCGCCAACGCCCACACGGCGCCGAACGCAGTTAGGCAGCTGTGATGACTGAACAAATGACGCGGTTTTCCTGGAAACGGGTTAGCACCGGAGGCAAAGTCTGCTTCCTACGCTAGGCTGAAGGCAACCGCCCGGCTTTCGCTGAGCACTTCACGCGTAGCTTGTGCCAAAGTCGAAACCGTCGAATACGCATCAACTGTGGCAGTGAAAGTCAGGTTCTTCTCCACTCTTCCGTAGTGGAGCTGGTTTGGCGGAGTAGCTGTGCACTCGAGGGCGAAGAACAGTCGACGCACGGGAAAACTTGAACAACACTTACACAGCACGTGCAGACAAAACAGATGTACACACTCAACGAATCCGACGGCTTCCGAAAAGCCGGGGCTCGTCTTTCTTCGCACGACGAAGCCCTATTGAGAAGCGCGCTACACGCTCGTTTAGAACCACGCGCGAAATTTCCAGAAGCGAGCAGTGGCGCTGAGAGACGGGGTAGGCGCCTCAGCCCACGCAAAATGCGCCTATGTGCTGTGCGATGTCGGTGCCCGTTAAAGACCCCCTATAGTGGTGGTCGAAATTACTGCGGAGCCTTCCACTACGGAACCTCCTTTATATTTCTTCTTTGATTACTCCGTTCATCCGCTCCCTCACGTGCCTGTTCAGGTGTCCACAGAGTATTCAGGCAGCTACTGCGTCTTTCATTAGTCAAAATCAATTCCCTTCTTTTTCCGGGAGAAGAGGGCCAGGACCGTGCCCTGGGAAGCGTTCGCGAGCATGCGCGCGCCTTCGTAAGGCCCGTTCACACTTGAGAGTCGCAGAGGTCGCGCGCGACTGTTTTGGTCGAAAAGCGACAGTCGCGGGCCAGTCGCTCGCTGCTCGATTTTTCAGCCTCGCGACTGCGAGTCGCAAACCTCTGAACCAATCAGCGAGCGAGCCAAGCTTCCGGCAACGACACCGCTCGCGGGCGCGCCGGGCGACGACCTGCGCTGCTCCCAGCGGGCTGCCGTAGTCGTCGCTAAGCCTAGCCGGTTTCATATCGATGTCGCAACTGAGGGCGCTTCGGATCCTGGCCAGCGCTAGTAATTGAGATGCTGCTTTCGTCACCGCTTTATTGTGGACCTTGTATCATAATAATATCAAGACATGCTCAGTGGTGGAACTGGCAACTGGCTTCTTGTAGCAGCTTTTGTAGCAGAAGAAATCGCAGTTTGTAGCAGCAATTTTAAGTTTTGTAGCAGGAAAAATGGCATTTTGTAGCAGAATTCGAGCTTTTGTAGCACAAAAAAAAAGCTTCGTACCAAAATTTCATGCCAAAAAACAGTTATTTTAAATAAAGAAGCTTTGTTGTATTTCTGGAACAGGCATTTGCTCAGACGTTTTTAGCAACCGCAGCCATGCAAGAGCAAGCTTCAATCCCAAATGCAGTTTAAAGTGCTTGGTTCCTTAAAAAGAGCCGAAAATAAGCAAAACAGGAGGTTCTCCTAAATACACTGCCGTTTTTATTCAGAAGAGCGACATAACGAGATGCTCAACAAAACTATAAAAAATGATACCGTTCTTAAAACAAACTTTCAGGTACTATTTCTTCCCTTTTCTTGATCACTCCAGCTTAGACAGTGCCGCTGCGAGCTTTTCCTGTCCATTCTTCAGAAGGGCTTGTCCACTCTCAACGTCTGCAAAATGTTTAGACTTGACACCTTTTTGTGAAAAGCAGCTCAGCATTGGTGATCATATTCCTGGCCAGTCTGATCTCTTCTTGTACCTTCTCTTCATTCTGACTTTTTTTCTGGGTGTCTTTGTCCTGTACATCACAGTCTTGTTTCGCTTGTTTTGCACGGGTCTCTTCTCCTGCATCCGCCTCCGACCGTTGCAGCTTACGCTTCCGCGATCCTTCCACCGCTCTGATTAATCCTTGTGTCATAGGAATGGCAGCTGGATTTTCTGCCCGATATAAGTTAGTCATAAGTTTTGGTGCCTTTCAGCTTTGACAAAGACATCGAAGACGTGAAGTGTCCATCCACACAGGCAGTGCGCTGACAGTGGTCCCTTTGTTCACCTTCGGTTGCAAAGCAGCGATGGCGATGTGGCTGCCGGCAGATGCGTTGCTGGAAGTGTTGCCGGCAGACATCAGTTTTGGTTTCACGGAAATGAGTTTCGGTTTCGTTCTCGGCAGAGTTATTGGAGTTATTCAGAGATATTTCGGCGCAGGCGTGGCGCAAAAGTAGGCAAAAAACCGATTTTGTAGCAGCATGTAGCAGGATTTCCCATTTGGCGCAGTTTGGCGCAATTGGCGCAGCAGTTCCACCACTGCATGCTCGACTTCCGCGACGCCTTCAGCAGCGGGGCTAGCAGACAACAGTCGAGCCGCATGGAGCAGCAGCAGCAAAGCGGCTCTGGGAAGAAATTTGCTTTTGTCGCTGTTATCCCTTCTACCAGCAACTCGGTACTGGCCAGCGATCTTCAAAAATGATTCATTTTTTACATTCCTGTACCCAAGGGCTTGATATTAACGCGAACAAGCAATATTTGCGCATTTTTGTGACGCCGCGGCGGCCGGCATACTGCAGGCTGGTAGGCCGGCCCTGCAGAGAAGCGCGCCTCTGTCATCATGACGCTTGTACGACCACGGTGCACATCGAAACCTTCACGACAACCTAATCTTCGCTCGGGTAGTTGTTGTACATTGCGAATAGCAGTTTAGATGACCGAGCGCGATGTACAGGAGGCGCGGCCAAAACAGACGAAACTCTCGAAAGCACGCGAACAACGTCATTCCCGAGAGTTTTCGCTTCAAACGAGAATCTAACGAGAAAGCGACCCGCTGGTCGCGCTTGCAAGTGTGAACAACGGTGTTGTCAAGCTGCTGCTTGGTCGCAAGCGACTGCTGGTCGCGTGCCCTTTGCGACTCGCAAGTGTGAATGGGCCTGTACTCGGTGTTTTTTTTTTTTCCTCCGGCGGGCCAACCGCAACGCCCAGCGTTAACTAGAGCGACCTTTCAGTATCCAAGAGATGAGGAAGCCGCAGCGTTCCAATATGCCGATAAAACCGGTGCGCTGGCCCCAAGGTGTACATTCATGCAGCACATTAACTTGACAGACAGAAGTTTCGTGCTGGTGCACACACTACCCACAGCGACCACCAACAGCTACCAGCAACGCCAGCTATACCAACAACGAGCTTCGACGGACCCGGCCAGGCAAAAGATCGCCACTGACCGGGACCGTCCACGTCATGGGACTCCATGAACTCGTGAAAGTAGTGCAGTGGGGGACCAAGAGACCTGCGTGCCCTAAATCCCTTGGTGAAGTAAAGTTAGTCCTCACTCTCCTTTCCTGGCGTGTTTTTATTTTATTGCATGCTAGCGGCTGACGACAGGTTCAGCTCCACGCAATGCCACCGAGAAAAGTACGCCAGAGCAACATACGCGTCTCCACGAGCCAGTCCAAACCGCGCAAAATTCAGCACCACCCAGTTTTGCTCGCACGCGAGAGTTCGCCAGTTGGAAGGTTATCCCGGCATATGCAGCACGCGCTACACGCCTGCAGTGATGTCGGAACCACGGCACTAGAAATATTCTCATGCCTGGCCCGAAGCACTCGCAGCCACTCACAAAGCCCGTGTCTGGCTCCAGTAGCGACGTCCTGGGACCCGGTCATCCGCGTGCTTCCCATGCCTCCGCTCCTATCCACGAATAGCGATGGCTGGCCCCGCAAGACGTAAACACGCCGTGTGAGGCGAGACCGAACTACTGAGATGAACAAAGCGTGGGCGGGCTGTACGCCGGAGGAACAGGGGTTCGGAGGCGAATCTGGTTGGGTTTGAACGGAGCATCGGCTGTGCGCGGTCGCAAGTTTAAAGCTCCCGCGGTCGCCCGAGAGCTCCACGTGTTTCCGGGCACTAACTTGGAAACGTAGCAAAAAAAAAAAAAAAAATGCAACTCTTGTTGCATAACACTTGCATCATCTTGTGAGAGAGCTACTGGAAGACGCTCTCATCCATGATCGGACCAACAAAGACTACAATCTATCAAAAGAACATTCCTCACCACTCGCCAATACAGTGGAACATGCTGGACCTATTCGGAACACCGTTTCCGCCCGGATTGCTGCAACGCGATCCAAAGCTCACACACTATGTGCGGACGCGCGCAGTTTAGCCCGTAATGACTCTGGTCACGAAAGTCCCTTCGGGTCCGCATCCACCAAGCACGTGCGAGCTATATGGCGCCAACTCCTCCGAGGCCCCCTCGGCGTGCACCACGTAGCACTTGAGAACAGAGCGCAAACAAATATAGGACGAACAACTGCGTCCTAAGCGTCACCAAGGGCGCAGCCAAAATACCGCCCGAAAGTTTGGTATCCCACACGCCCAATCAACCACCTCCTATGCCGTTGAGAGGACGAGTGGGGTCCCATCTCGATATGTAGCCTTTATTTTTACGTAGCAAAAACACGTTCCATGTGTTCAGTGCTGCCCCAATAATGGTTTCGTATTGCAAGGGAATGTATAGGGCCTCATTTGCACTTTAGTATACAAGCAGAATACTAGATATAAATGCGAAGTTAATATTATTAAATATTAATAAATTTTTATATTTCGTTTATACAATTTTTTCTACATGTGCACATACCGCATCGCTTCTTCAGCAGTGCCGGGAAAGTTAAGCACTTTGGAAGGAAAAAGACTGGAGGCAACACTAAAGCTCCGACTTCACGGTATGGCGCGATAGCGTTAATTGGGTTAGTACCCACATATGCGGAACAGGTCATTCTTTACATTCATAGATCGCTGGGAGCCCTCATACCACTCCACGCGTAGTGGTGCAGTGGTTAAGCAGGTAGCTGTTTGAAATAGGCATCGGTCAGCTTGTGAGACCCAGGTTTCTCTTTCCCAGCAACCTCGCGCGACCAGTCAGTAATTTAACTGCCAAGGTGGGCGGTTTGCTCACAGTCCGGTGGGCAGGTTGTGATGACGTCACGAGACCACATGACCTAGGTGGCAGGTGAGCCACCTGCAGTTTTGCTCACAACGCCGCCGCAGACGAACGGGATAGCAGCGCCCCTACGCGGACTTCGTAAGATTTCGTAAGGGGGTTTAACGTCCCAAAGCAACTGAGGCTATGAGGGACGCCGTAGAGAAGGGCCCCGGATATTTCGACCACCTGGGGATCTTTAACGTGTTCTGACATCGCACATTATACGGGCCTCTAGAATTTCGCCTCCATCGAAATTCGACCGCCGCGGCCGGGATCGAACCCGCGAATTTCGAGTCAGCCACCGTGGCGGCTCCGGGACGACGGAAGCCTTCCGCAAGACTGACGAGACCTAATGTCAAAGTAGTATCGCATCACCTCCTGGCGGCACACTCGGCGGGTTTATACCTCTCTCTCCTCGATTGGTGATGCCCGAATCGCACCTTTCACATCGATGCATCACACATACATACGCGTCAAACAGTTTATGTACAATGAACCATCTCAGAAATCGAATTAATCTGGTTGAATTACCTAGATACTAATTAGCAGTCATAATTCACTATGCACATGTCCTTAAGACACCACACCAAAGCCCAAGACCACAATGCACTCACCATATATATATATATATATATATATATATGTGTGTGTGTGTGTGGGGGGGGGGGGGGTGTATACACACAAAAAACTACAGAGCACCTAGGTAGGCGCTACGTGGCACAAACTTGATAGAAATATAACAGAACTAAAAGGCCTATGGCTAGCGTGCCCGTCTCGCAATCCAAGGGTCGTGGGTTCGGATCCTACCCAATCCACCCCAACTTTTCACTGTAATTACTTTACTTTGCATCTTAAACGTCCGTTTGCGATCAATACGCGCACGCTAGCACATTTTTTTTTGTCTTTCATAGCGCCGGTTCCGCGCGTTAAGAGTGATCGCAACCACATGACCAGGCGAGGTCATGTGGTTGTGACGTCACGACTGTCGATTAGGCATTTTACGGCCACGCCGCCGGTCAACCCCGATGATGATCAATTTTTATGGCGCAAGGACATCTGCGGCCAAAGAGCGCCATAGTACAAGGTTTTTTTTTTTTTTCTACTTAAGGTGGGGTCAAAGACCCATTTCCCCCAAGCATTTCACCCTAAATAAGCCGAGCACCAGGCAGGGGAATGCTTGTACCCATTGTATCACCGGTGGGTACCCCGTGGCACTGGGGATCGAACCTCGAACCTCCCGTAAGCGAGGCGGATGCTATAACGACTAGGCCACCGCTGCGGTTCGACACCGGTTTTTCTGCGACACGGGGCCTTTAGCGCTGACGCGTTAAAAAAAAAAAAGAAGGCCGTGCTTATCATAGTTTAGTTTTGCAGCTGTATAGCGCTATTGTAACGATGAAGCAGGCGGGTTGCAGAGGGTGCAACTTGCTAACTTCGGGTGCGAATAGCGGCGGCCTGAGGGCGCTGGACTCGAGTGCCCACAGCAACTGCTATATATACAACGAGGTTGCATAACCTCGGCGCGGTCAATCCGGCCTAACAGTGTATCTGGCGCATGACGACACGTGAGACAATAATAGAGAGCGCCTAATTAACGGGGGCGCTTTTCACCGGCTAGAAGCTGTTGAGGGCAGATAAACGCAGAGGCACGCGGGGAGCGATAGCGAAGAGGCAACCGAATCCCCGTCATTAGCACAACCCCAGATGCAAAAGCGAGCGCGCCTCGCCGACGAAACAGCCTCATGGGGATGTGTCAGTGGCCAAAGCAAGAAAGGCGTTCGCACCGAGGCCGCCACACGAGTCTTCTCCACCCGCCGGCCCGCGAAGTATAGGAGAGACTCCCCGCACAAATAGTTGCTGAACTAACGAATGACCGGTATATTTACTCTGGAGTACTTTAATTCTGCTACATTCCGCTCAGAGCGAAGTGCTTACGCGCCGGCGCGCACGGAACTTTTTTTACATACAACAAGACGACGCTATTGGGAGCGGGGGAACGAGAGACCGTCAATTTTCCGATGATTTCATCTGCCGGCGTTAGGTCAAGACCACTAACACATAAGGTATGAGAAAAGCAAAATGAAAAAATAGGGTAAAAGACACCCAACATTCCTTTGAAACGCAGCCGTGGGATGGCAAGGAGCCGAAGCTGCCAGCCCGGACCTGCGGGAGAGGAGCCCCCGTATTCCTGCCGTACCCCGAGACGTAACCGTCAGCCGACCTCTGCATCCGACGGAGGGCAGTGTGTGAACGAGCCTCGGTGCAGGGTACCTCCCTACTCGACCAAGTAATGCGCTCGGAACAGACAAAAGGGGGGCATAAGTTGGCCACGTAAGACTCGTGCAGACGCCGCTTATGCGCACACGCAGCCGCACAGATGTAGCAAGACAACTCCGGAGCAGTTACCGTGTTTGGATGCCTGCTAAACTCAAACAAGAGCAGCCACGTCAGCTGAAACCTTTACTGCCCGTTGTGTAAGGGGAAAAAATATACCGGGGCGCAGCACATTTACGAGGAATATTTGCATAGTAAATAACTGTACGCTCGTGCGGCTCGATGACTCCGAAACTCGGCTGCGAACACGGACGAGCAGAAAACGAACGCACCACCGGCAGCTAATCGAATCGCCCGCAGAGAAAGCAAGCCCGTACGAATGACTGCTGAAACAAAACGACAGGAGAGCCAAATTCCGAAACGCCGCGAAAGACGAGCAGACGCACAGCGCATTCGCTCCCCCAAACGCGCGTTCAGCAGGTTCAAACGAAGGAACGCAAACAGCTGTCGGGGGTACCACCTAGCAGTCGGAACAACCCACTCGACAGCGGAGAAAAGGCGCACGCTGGCAGCGGAGTACGCATCGAGGAGGAGATTGAATGCTGCCTCTCCTCGAGAACGGCGGAGCTCACCCGACACTAGCTGAGCATGCATGGGCGGCCGAGCGTTTCCGCGTCGTCGCCATGGCGATGACACGCCAAAGGTCAGACGGGGGGAGGGCGTTCACGCGACAACCGTCATTTGGCAGGCGCCCGCAAATGACAGGACCGCCGCGCGAGGACTCGGACGCTGCAGCAAAAGGGGGGCGACCCGGACAGCCGGTCCCTCCTCGAGAGGCGTCTCAAAGTTCACCGTGTGATGGGCACCACCCAATCGATGCACGCGTCAACTCGCGCACATGCTGCGAATCTTGCCGCCGCATCGGCGCAATAGCTATTCTCGAAATCAGGGGCCAGACACGACCATGCAGGTTCGTTTACACGAGCAGGACGCGAAGAGCACGACCCGGATACAAATGAGAGTTATCTCCATGCTTCTGGTTGCAGACGCAGAAAGAATTGCGTATAGTGCACGGTCACTACGCAACATGCACTCGTTAGCGTTAAAACGGCGCCCAGAATCAATCAAGTTTTGTCAAGGTCAGACATGCAAAAGTTGCGCACCGGGTGCCGACACAAGTTTGCGTGTACTACATTTACAGCCCAAGCGACGAAAAATGAATGGGGTGCGCCCAACCACCACGGATGCTCGCAAAATATCGCGTCATCCGACGTTCGCGTCACGACAAACACGCAACAGTGAACCTCCAGAGTTGGGCGGACTAAGCAAGGGTCGAACGGAGGCACTCGCATTCCAATGGTTCAGCCAGTGGCGCGAAAGAAAACAAAAAACGTGGGAGGAGAGGACGGGAAGGCAGAAAGGAAGGACACATGTCGCACGGAACGTGGTAGAGGGAACGGGTTATACGAGCAGGACGACTACGTTGTGTATGCAGTACACACGTGAGCAGTACTAATGACACCACGAAGGTAAGCTGAGCGCTAATAGTTTTACGTCCATCCGCCGCAATAATTGCCACCGACTAAAAACAAATCGTTCCTGAGCTTTAAACGAAACTGCTGGATAAAGCCGGTACAGTCTGCAGCTACAGGACGGCGATGGCACGGCTACACTGAGACGTCTATCTCTCGTTACACCTCGCTGCCGTTGCCTCGCTCGACATGACAGCTGACAGGGCGTAGTTCGCCCCCGATATCAAGTTCTTGCGAGCGTAAGCAGAGCTGTGAACAACGTCGTAGTGGAAGGCCCTGGAAGAATTCCAACTACGTGGGCTGTCCCAGTGGTCGGGAGGCATTTCGCCCCCACTGAAACGAGGCCGGCATCAAAGTAGTGCTCAGCAACCGAACGGCATAGCCACGGAACCATCGCTGAGGGTACAGCGAGTGAGGCTGCACAGTTGCAACAGCCGAAATGTCGCAAACGAAAGAGAGGAACATCTCAGTTTCACCAGTAGCCAGACGGGTCTCGAGGCGATCCCTCACGCCTACGCCGCCACCAACCGCAGCGCTGTGTGCGCTCACCTTTTCTGTCCGCGTCCTTTTGGCGTTAGTTTCACGCAAAAGTCGCCCTACATGGGACAGAGAATGTACATACACCGCGCGTAAGCGCTCACTTCCGCCGAGTCCCTGAGAGAGGAAAGGCGGCGGGCCCATTTTAGCAACCGACCACGCAGCAACAGGGCGTGGCCAGCGGAGGAGGGAACAGCCGGACATGTTCTGAACACCGTCGAAGACACGCACCAAAAAAATCCTTCTGCGCTAGAAGTTCATACTCCCCCACAAGGAAACGCTCTCCGCGTGCGTAGCCCAGAGCTAAGGCCACGGATTCACCGCTCGCTTAATCCGCCCGTCAACACAGCGGGGACGCGAACGCAATGGCACACCCGCTCGCTGAGGCTCCGGACCCTTATTGTCGCCAAGGCAGCGATAAAAGCGCGTTCTCCAAAGCATCTAGAAGGTAACGACGTGGGGGGAGGGTTGGGGGCTTAATCGGCGCCGCCGCGGGTAAAGAATAGAAATCTGGCAAAAGAAACGAAGACACACACACAACGCGGGTCGCTTGTATCTGGGCGCGCACTTTACTGGAACGAGCGGCGTCCTGCGGGGGAATGCATGCCCTCCCCCCGCTCTCCAGTCACGAAAAGGCGGCGGCGTTTCGCGAAACAGCGGGATCCGTCAGACGCCGCGCGGGATGGTCTCTCCACTCGCTTTTGTCTCAGCGGGGTCAGCGGCTGAAAGGCAGCCGCTGCCGCCGCCCCAGCAGCAGCGCGCACTAAAAACGGGCGCAACTGCGAAGGCGCACGCACGGTGCCGCGACCCAATTCGCGCCGAGCGGGCGGCGGCCCTTGGCCTTCGACCGGCGCGGTCCTCCCCCCCTCCCGCACCGCCGCGAGACAATGGGCCTCTTCCAATTAAAGTCAAAATACGCACGCACCAAGCAGCAGCCAAGAGAGCTGCCCAAAGGGCGGCGTCAACGCTTCAGTGGTCACATCGGTATACGTTTTGTCGTGCGCGGAAGGCGAAAAGAGCAGGGCGAAGCAATACAGCTCCCGTTACCGAAGCAGACGCTGCACTAAAACGCAGCGGATTGTTCATGGCGCTTCCCTGAGCTCTGAAGTTAGGTGCGGTGCCTGGACGTAAATGACTCGACCACCGGTCGGGTGATTTAGGACGGCATCAAGCAGCGCGATTTTCTAGCCCTGGCAGGAATGGGGAGCCAGCTTAGCTCTCCACAACATGACCCGCATTCGCTCTTCCTGTTCGGCATCGCCTTATCGCCTTTTCACTGGCAAAACGCTAGCCGCCCGTACACATCCACCGAGAGGAAGAGCTCTCACGCAGAGGCGGATCAGCAACAGAACCACAATTTCAGTTCCTCGGACCGCGTATTGAAAAGACAGAACGAAAATCGCTCGCGAATTTCGTCCGCGCACAAGGAAAAGCCCCCAAATGCCCGCCACAGCGGCCTTCGAGGTCGGCGACGCGAGGCCGGTACGCTTCGAGGGCTACAGGCGCCCGTGACCGGGGACTACGGAGGGACCTACATTGGGCATGCCGTGCACCGAGGGGCCGCCATGTGTGCACACCGGTTTTCCCACTCCACTTTCACCTCTGAACCGAAAAGTCAGGCCCCCAAGTGTCAGCTCGAAACAATTTCTGACGTCGCCCGCGGTCCACCGACAGGCGTGAGGCGCTCAGAAGCCGACTGCATTTTCGGCGGTGCACGCGCGCAAGCAGCCAACGACCCCGATCGAGAATCAACGCGTCGAAAGCAACCGCCTCGTCTGTCGATTTGCGGCTAATCTCGCGTCAGTCAACACAATTCAAATTCGAGAAGAACGGGGGGGAATGGCACGCGGAAAACAGTGGCGAACGTCGCTTTGCGATGTAAACAGCCATCCCCAACAACGTATAGATGTTGGCGCAGCGCGGCTTCTGCAACGACGATGAGAGGTTGACTTCAAAACGTCGACAATTCCAAATAGCCGGTCTTTTTCTTTGTCACTTAACAGACAGCGACGAGTGCACGAAGCCCTGGCGTACTGTGGAAAATTGTGTACACCCACTCGTATAGCTGTTTGATTCCGAAGCTCGTGCTTTCAGTAAGCGACACGTGCTCTGACAAGTCTGCAGTGAAACTCCGCCCACATTCAGGACCGCCGCACAAATTCCTCCACGACGAAAAAGTAGTCCGTTGTTGAAACTTTTCTTGTTGCCTAAACAAAAAGCAATTATCACAAGAAAAATTACAGGCCATAGACTTTTGACACTTGGCTTGTTTAGTATAGTCAGGCATTAAAACGCTGATTTTGTTTACTGTTCCGATTGGCCAGCGGAGTAATACAAACGCCGCGTACCGTAGCCCAGTGTTAGCAACGGTTGTTTATTTAAGTTTTATCCTGCCATAGAGGGCGCCTCCGTCAAGAGCATACCCAGTGAGCTGTTTTTATTTTAAAGCGAAAGCATTACTAGTCCCATTACGAGAAAAACCGGCGGCGTGTGTATACTTGCAGGTGGCACAGAAAATACCAGCGACAAGAAAAATTGGGTGGCGTCATCCCGCGGCCTCAGGACATACACAGGAAGCCGAGCACGCCATTTCAGGTTTGGTTTGGTTTATGGGGTTTAACGTCCCAAAGCGACTAAGGCTATGAGAGACGCCGTAGTGGAGGGCTCCGGAAATTTCGACCACCTGGGGTTCTTTAACGTGCACTGACATCGCACAGTACACGGGCCATTTCAGATAATCACATGTTCGTCTACATATACTCTCACTGGCCGACTTGAATGTGGCGCCAGTTTACCCGACAACATTTGTACTACAATTTCGACGCACCCGTTTGTCGTACAGCGTTCCTGGTGGTGTCATACAACTTCTCGTTGCATATAGCTTACAAGTGCTAGTCAAGTTGGAGGCTACCTTGCGACGGGGATTCGAACCGACGACATATGCACCTTGAAATGTAAGCCTTCCTAGACTCTCTACCTCTTCGGTTAAGGTGTCCACCGAGATGTGAGACAGGTACTGCACCGTTTCTTTTCCCCAATTTTCGTATCAAGACTGTGATGCACCCGTTCGTCGCACAGCGTCCCGGGTGGTGTCATACGCGTGTGTGTGTGAGTGTGGGTGGGTCTCAGTGTGCACCCAGGGGCAGTAATGCTTTCGCATTCCCACACATAAGCAGTAGTAAGCGTCTCTTCCGAGTTTTTTTTTTATTTATTTTTCAAGAGCTCGGACAAAAACGTACCGCCCGCCAGTTTAATAACAACCGAGGAGCCTCGACTGCGCGGCGCCACGGAATAATGCTGCATGAGCAAGCGTCAACTGCTAGGCTGTTGTGCTTGGTGCGAGGAACTCCCGACACTTATCGCTACCGCACAGCGGAACGCCACCCACTTACGCCCGCTTGATTTCACCCGGCCGCCGAATACACACCAGAGTCTTACTTTGAAACGGTTTGGTTTATGGGGTTTAACGTCCCAAAGCGACTCAGGCTATGAGAGACACTTACTTTGAAACAAGCGCACAGATGCGATTAATAGCGAACAACGTAAACAAAAGTCACGTGTGCTGCGCGATGTCACTGCACGTATAGAAAAAACCCAGGTGGGTTAAATTATACCGGAGTCCTCAACTACGGCATCCCTCATAGCCCCTCTGTCGATTCGTGACGTTACACCCCACCATGCTGCGTAACTCTCGCAGCCAAGCGAGAGCACGCATAGAAGCAGATTTAAGAAAAATCTCCCCCGTTTCACTATTTCCTTGGCGAAGCATTTGAGAGCGTCGTGTACGGCTGCGCGTCCCCCCGGAGGGCGACGAAGTTTGCAGCAGGAGCGGGGCACGGGGTGGTCACGTGATCGCGGCAAAGAGCTACGCGCGGTAGGCGAAAGCTACGCGTGAATGGCGTCCCATAAGCAGATCATGCTTTAAAACCAACTCTGGAGGGGCCTCCTATGCCGGCACTTTAAGACCAACGCTCTCGGGACAGCGGCGCTTGTGCGGGTAGCCAGAGCTACAAACCGAGGGTGGAAGAGCGCTGAAACACGCTGCTCGTGACTGCGCTGCGGAAGGATGGTCCGCACCAAGACGCTCCCTCCAGCAGCAGGATTCGGCAACAAGCTCCAACCCTCCGCGCGCTCTCCAGCCTTCGCCATCAAGCGCCGCGCAGCACCGGGCGGTCTGCGCTCACCGAATATTATAAAAATGCATCGGACCGCGCAAAAAGACAACACACGAGAAAGGTGTTCTTTTTGCGCGGTCCCATGATGCATTCTAATACTAGTCACCAACTAGCCCACCTTTCTGTGGGATATTATAAATATTTGGACGCATTTACATATGCAAACAGCGCAAACTGATGAACTGTTACCTTGTGATGATTTTTCCGCTCCGCTGGCAAGCAGAGAACAGTCAGCGCGGCAGGCACCCCCGACCACGCTGTTGAAGAGTACAAGCAGTGCTAAACGCCTATCGCAGATGCCCCCAACGCCAGTGGCATCAATATCGTGCCCCCCGAACGGAACCGCACCTAACCCGCGGACGCGGCCCGGCAGCCGCTCGGCACGCAGCGAAGACGTGCGCGCGATGCCTGCGAGGTCGTGGTACACGGCCGCCGAGGCCCCGCACTCCTGGCGGACGTCGGCCACACGGAAGATGGGAGAAGTGGCCGCCGATGAGCGAAGACGGCGCCATCGAACGAAACTCGACAGGCGGCGAAGCTCCGTCAAATTGATCTGGGAAATCCTTTGCGGCCTCACAAAACGCGAGCAGAGTGGTGTTCTGAGCCAGTTGGTAAAGCATGGTTAACAGTTGTAGCGCGAAAAAAAGACAGGGACGAGAGAGACACAAGACCAGGACTAGCTCTGGGCCTGTGTCCTGCGTCTCTCTCGTCCCTGTCTTTTTTTCGCGCTACGCCCCCCTTCAACATCACAAAACGCAAAACGGACCTTTCTTCTTTCACTCTTTCCTATATCCCTTCCCTTACGGCGCGGTTCGGGAGTCCACCGAGATATGTGAGACAGTTACTGCGTCATTTCCTTTCCTCAAAAAACCAATTTAATTTACATCTATAGTAGAGGGCTTCCCATCGACTGAAAACAGGAGCAGCTGCATGTACCCCTCCGTCTTCCTATGCTTCCAAGCTCGTCACTTGGATAGCCTACGTTCCTGCCTACGCGGCCGAAAAGTTTGCGGGTGTGCGGGAAAAACATTTCGAAACAGTCACGCAAACCAATCGCCTGAAACGCCTGAAGGCGTGTGGGAACGAGCATACTCCATCAGCTGGTAACATTATCAAGCGGCTGGGTCGCGAGGATGCCAAACACTTTTTTTTCCTTCGAGAACGCATCCAGTAAACTTCAGTGGCCGATAGTACGGTGTACGTGTGCACAGAGTAGGCCCTTAAAGACATGGGACGCCCCGTATTGGACCTGGAATGTTATCGAGGCCAGGTCCGCAGTTACCGCGGAAGCGAAAGATGAGTGAAAGCGTGCAACGTTCCCGTTCGTCGGTCCTCTGTCGCTGACCACTGAAAGCCGCAACCAATGCCACAGAATAAAAAGAGAACAAAACGCACGACTGCGCCAAGAATGTCCTCGCAGCGTCCGGCGCAGTGGTAGAGCCAAGAGTGGAAGGAACGGGAAGCTGCACAATCAGACAGCTGGCCCCGTAACGGCTAAGCCATTCACGCTGGCATTGAAGAAACAAATATGTTACAGGGAGAGAACATGTTAATGTAGAATGGATGGAGAGAAAAATCAAATTCTCCGCTTAAAGGGACTATGAAACAAATTTATTGAGATTATGTAAAGATAGGCAATCCATCACTCGTCACTCCAGCGCAAGAATTTTTGAGCTAGCATCAATAACAACGAAGTTATAGGCGATTAAAAATCACCCTCCTCCTCTCCCCCCTCAACTCGTACGCGCGGGGCACCATGAAAAAATAAAGAAAACAGCTCCGGGACTGGGCTCCGCCCATGAAAACGTCATTCGCTGACGTTCGGTTTACAACTTCCGGTTGTCGCACTCGCGAGGAGCAGCGTGCGTCGGCAGCGTCTCTCCGGTCTCGGCGCTTTCTTGGATTGCGGCGCGCGTCGGGTTTCTTTGCTAGTTGGCAGAATGGACCCGGACCTGTTCCCGGCTCACACAATGTTTTATTTTTTTGTGCGCTGGTTCGGCCGTCACACCGATGCTGCCAAGTCTTGGTGTGAAACACCGTGCATATACTGAGCCTAGCTCTCGAATGATGTTGGACACCCGGCTGCGGGATCGCAAAATCGCGCCGCCCGACTTAGAACACAAGGAACATACGGTATTACGGTCGTAAAACGGACGGGAGAGTCAAAGAAGGTCGGGACCGAGTCTGCATGTCGAAGCAGCAGCCGAATGTGAACAGCAGCAGTACATAGCCGTCAGGCCAAGGCCCTCCGCGACAGCTAACGCTTCGAATTCGTCCTGTGCCCTAAGTAAATGCGGCACCTTTTTTTAAGTTCTCGTAGATAAAATTGTCTTCCATCGCAGATCATATCGTGTAAACGTCCATACCGATCGCTGTAAGCTGGAAACTCACCTTCCCGGCGGGAAGAAACAGTGTCGGCAGCGACTTCGGTCAAAGCTTCAGCTGCTTGACATTCATGCCTGACTATCGAACGAGCGCTGGGTTATAGTAGTGAGCGTCAGGTGCGAAGTGTCGACCGCAAACGCGGAGTCTTCGGCGTGCGTGCGACGCTGGCAGTCCGATGCGCTCCATCCAGGCTGCTCTCTCACGCACGTCTCTAGGAGTAACATGCCTGAGTTCAACACCTCGCCAGTCACTGGGTTTGCAGCCGACGACACAGCAAGGCGTATTCATCTTGGGCGGTCGAAAAAGGCACTGCTAGTGGCTCCCGAACTCGCGACAGAAAGAGGCGGCAGAGGTAAATTAAAACCATATGCGCGAAGGCAATGCCCTCGCTCGCGCTTGCCCCAGGGGGTCGCGCGGCAGCTCGAGCAGACGATTTTCACCGCTACCGGAAGTGTGCCCGTGACGTCGAAGCTGCGGCGGCTCTAGCGAATGACAGCGTGTGGTGGCCTGCCGACGTCATGGGACTAGTGACGTCTATCTTCCCGGTTTTGGTTTCAGAATTGCTCCCTACGAAGACACCAAGCAGCCCGCGAATTTTGAAAAACACGGTTTTAAAAATTCATAATAAATTGCCGGCTGAGTTCCGAAGACTCATACTTGGTGTCAATGCTTCTGAGCATCACTTCTAACATTTGCAAGCGGCTTTTAATTCTTTTCATGGTCCCTTTAAAGTAATGAGCGTTGTCTTTAACCCTTTCAGGAGCCTTGCGAAAGTCGGTACGGCAGCTTATTATTGCTCGATGTGAACTTTCGTCTGAGTGCACACCTGCTGTTCCGTCACGGCACGCCTTTTGAAAGCGCACACGGTATTTTTTTTTTTTTCAGAAAGCAGCCATTCAAAGCAAAGATAAATGAATGGGGGAATAGGAACGAACGTCTGAAAGATAGGCGCAAAACTGTTATTGTAATGAGGCACAATGTGTTAATGTAATGTAACAAGTGTTAATGCAATGAGATTCGAACTAAAATAGCACTAAATTACATTAATTGACAAAAGAAAGAGGAAAGAAGCATAACCACCCTTCGTGTAATTTAACGCTATTTTAGCTGGAAGATGAAATACCAACTAGGCCCAGTCCTTGCTCTTTTGAGACTCATTTCCTTGCTGCTCTTTTTCCTTTTTTCCCCTTTGTTCCCCTCCCCAAGTGTAGGGTAGCCAACTAGGCATCGCCTGGTTAACCTCCCTGCATTTCCGTCCTTTTCTCTCTCTCTCTCTTGGCATCGCAGGCGCCTAGGGTACACGTGATGAAACCAGTAATTCCCACATGGGAAATTAGGTACGCTTCGTGTGCCCGAGAAAGGAATGTACAGGCGCTGCTCCCGACTATTACTTTCTTCAGAAGGAAATGAAAACATCGAAAGGAATTTTACGCTTGCCTCGTCGGATACGCAAGGCCTATACAGGGTCAGTTGCGAGTAAGCAGCGGAGGACGACGGACAATGAGCGGATGCATCACACTGTGCCAGAGGTCCTCAGTGGTAAAGGCCAAGTAGGCGAAGCGAGGCTCAAAGGAAGCGTCGAAGGGGCAGCAGTGGTGAACTGGGCGGGTGGCGCGATTAGGGCCGCACGAAGCCCGTCGGTGCGTCCGTGACGAACGCCGCACGCACTCGGCCTCCGGGAGAGATGGCGTGCGCGTCAAGTCCTTTGAAGAGGCCTCGGGACGCGCCCTTGCAGTCGCACGAATCCGAATAGGGCGTGAGAAACCTCTTCCCAAACAGCCGTCGTGACCACGAACAATGTTTGCCAGTGTGGCCGGGATGACAAAACCACACTGTCTCAAAGCGGTAGAGGAGTTGGGTATTCAAATTCCAGTCGGCGCACTTGGGCGGAAAACCGCGAGCTCAGAACTTACTTCAGAGGCGGTCACTGAAAACGTATGCACGAACCTCTCCGAGAAATGTCAACGTCGTTTCCTAGCGAAAAAAAAAAAAAAAAAAAAAAAGAGAGACAGGGCTTGACCTTCTCTTATTGCTCAGAAGGTGCGGGCGCCGGGAAGAATGAATGCCACTGTGAATTGATCCCACAAAAGACGCAGCTGTCTTGACTCGGCATACTAAGCGGTTGTAAACACGACAGCCGACCGAGAGAACAGTGGCGGGCAAATAGCTCGATCGGCGAGCTGCTGAACGCCTTTCCGTTCGCGCGGTTTCGCAGCGAGCCCATCTCATTCGCGCGCGGTTTCTTTTTTCCCTGTGCCGGGGAAAAGCGGGAACTTTCACTGGGTGCACAGAATCGACGATATTTCTGCAGACTCATCAAGCGCCGCCCTTTCTCCGCGCACCCCTCTCGAGTGGGAGGCCAGCCTTGAAGAAGGCCGCCACACTCGATCGGCGAACGGGGCTGCTTAGCAATTCAGGACGCACACGCAAAGTCGGCGAGCATGCACGCACGCGGGGCCGATACAATCACGCCGCGCTTTACGGCGCTTGTTTCGCGCCTAACAAATGTCGGACGGGGCCCGCAGAGCGTACGGAATTCCCGAACGACCACGTCGATGGAAGCGCCCACTGTGCACACGAAGCCGCGCCTGGCTGGGAAAACGGCACTCCCGCAGAAAAAAGGGGAAGGCGGGCTAGCTGACTTACGTCGCGCCAGGGAAAGAAAAAAAAAGAACGAAGGATATGCACGCGAGCAGCAGCAGTTTCAGGAAATTGCGAGCTGGAATAGGCTGACATCCGAAAGCAAAGGCTTCATTATGGAATTCAGAAAGGAATTCGGCTGTGTTCGCACCGTTTCTTGACAAAAGCAAGTTATAAGTTTCGCGAACGCTACCCTTATACAGCGCCCTATTTTACGCAGCGGCAAAGCGAGAGAAGTGAATCCGTCGTGGTTGATTGAGCGGCTGCAGTTGCACACCGTTCGTTTCCGTGTCGGCCGAGGTCGTCTGACTGGCTAAAACTACCGTTTCAAACAATTCTGCGGCGAAATAACAAAAGCTGAATAAGCAGCAAGGGCGGGAGCAACAAACACATCTCGAGAAAATGTCGCAATGTTTCGCTTTCAGTCTGCGCTACGACGCAGCCCCGGGCGTCGCGTGCCAGTGGTCCACAGCCAAACAAGGGGGAAGCGTTTCACAGAAGGCAAGGGCGCCCTGATCGACGGCGTAAACAGCAGGCCAGGTCGCGACGTCACCGGCTGGTACGCGGCTGCCACGGGCGCGGTACGTCAGGCGCCGCGCGATGCCGAGAGGAAAGAACGCGCGGCGCGACCTTGGCAAGCGCCGAGGAGTGACCTGGACACCACAGCTCGGAGGCGCGGATAGCGGACGCAGCATCCATGTCCCCAAGACCGACAGTGCAGAGCGTGTGGACCACCGATGCCGAGAACTGTCACTCAAAACCGTTAACGTCAACGACGTCACGGTAGTTTACCGCTTGCTGAGGCGAAGAGACCACCGTGCTCTGCGCACAGCGGCGGCGTACAAGCTCCTCGGCTGCTGCAGAACGGCTGGGATAGCGCAGGCGCTCAAACATGCGAATTTCCAGCCCCACCCTAGCGCTCCGCTTGTTGTTTGAATACCTCACGGTAAGAGCTGCGGTAACTGACGTAAGACACAGCGCGAAAGACGGTGGACAACAAGCAACACACAAGACAGGACAGGCGCTGTGAGTTCCCTCTTGTCCGCGTTCTTTAGCGCTGTGTTTTCCGTCAATTAGCAATGCACCAACTATAGCAGAAAAAAATTCCCGATTCAAGAGTAGCGGCTCAGGCAGATCTAATACTATCCGCCTGTTGCAGCGAAATTGCCGCCGGAGATGCGTGCTCCTCCGTAAATAGATCAGAGCCCAAATTTCCACGATGGTTTCCCAAAGCCTCGCGAACAGATCGCGTGCCTTGTTGCCCTCGGGGGTCCTGTCAGACAGGTCTGCTCGGCATTCACGCCATCAAAGCGCATCCTGCCGTGAGGGGGTGGTGTCGCGCCAACCCAAGAAGTATCAACACGCGCCGCCGAAGGAAGCCACGACACGTTGTGACAGCAATGGCTATTCCGGTTTTTAACAGACCCGATCGACCAAGGGGATTAGTGCCGTTGACTGCACAGAAGCAGATTCGATTAGCGCCCGAGAACGGCTCTGCGCCGCGGTCGTTTTGGGGGCCTGCGTTTTTCGCGCCTCGTCGTGTCGGTATGCTGCGCGGAGCCAGACGCGAGGATGAGCAGCGTTACAAGACGAAAGGCGAGCGATGACGGAGAAAAAAGCACGGCTCGACCTCGACGCCCCTTGCAGTGTGTGGCGGAAGCCCAGCGCGCTCGAAAACGAAATCGGGCGCAAGTAAGACTAGACAAAACGCGCTGGATGAAACATAGAGCACGCCCTCTTTCCTTGCTTCGCTTGGGCGGCGGAAGGGGGCTCGATTAGGGAGCAGCGCTGAAGGCTCCGCGAAGCGAGAGAAACAATCGAAAGAACGACGGGCTCGCTCGGAAGCGTGCCAAGATACGACTTCCGAATGTAGGTCACGCGACAGAAATCTCGGAAAACGGAAGCCCGGTCCGCATCAACTCGCGCGGTTCCGGTTGGGAGAGAGAGGAGGAAGTGGAGGCACCGTTTTACTCTCGGCGTTAGAGGTGTATGAGCGCACGAAAAACGCTCAGCCAGAGGAGTAGAGGTACAAGCGCCGGAACTGCTCGTGTAGTGACGCCTACGGTTTACTCTTTTTGGTGTCCAAATTAGCGTCGCCAGCTGAGTTCGCTGCACCGCTGTCTCGAGACTGCGCCGCCACACGCAGCGCGTGGCCGCTTCGGAAAGAAGACTGATCACCCCAAATATGGCACCGTCCAGATGAACGCCGGAGTGCTTCCAAAGAATAAATTACAGTGGGCGTTACAGTGGGCGAGACACGAACTATGAAAGAGCCGGAAAAATGACTAACCAGACAGTGAGGCGCGCCCATGATAAACTGAGGCTAAGTCATAGGCCGGAATGCAATGCGCGCAGCGCCCTATGCCAAGGGTGAAACCAGCCACATATATGGTTTACCGCATCATCATCATCATCATCAGCCTGACTATTCCCACTACAGGGCAAAGGCCTCTCCCTGTCCAAATAACCCTGTCCTTTGACAGCTGCGGCCACTGTATCCCTGCAAACTTCTTAATCTCATCCGCCAACCTAACTTTCTGCCACCCCCTGGTACGCTTGCCTTCTCTTGGAATCCACTCCGTTACCATTAAGGACCACCGGTTATCTTGCCTTCGCATTACATGCCCTGCCCAAGCCCATTTCTTCCTCCTGACTTCGACTAGGACGTCATTACCCCACGTTTGTTCCCTCACCCACTCTGCCCGCTTCCGGTCTATAGTGCTTTTATAATACCCTTAACTAGTTCAATTACGCAAAGTGTGAAATGTTCTCTTTAGGTCAAAGTACGTTTCGCTATGTTGTTGACGGGGTTAAGAAACAAACGGCCAAATTTTTTGTATCAGTGTACTATAAGGGCCAAATGAAACGCGAACGAGAGAATTGAAACGCGAACTGCAAAGCTGGGAAACATTACACTGTGGAGGCAGAGTACTAAAAACGGTCGATTTTCGCACTCGAAGACAAACACTGCTCTTCGGAGGTGTTAATACAGGCCACCCCTATTATTCCTCTCCAGCCACTAAGATTTTTTATTGTTTGTGCTCGCGTTTCAGTTGTTTTGTTCTCGTTTCTTTTGCGTGTAAAGCAAATCGCGCGACGTCTTTAGTGCAAATAGCGCGCCCCTTTTTGTGTCTAAAAGCTACTTCCGAAGAGTTCAACACAGTTTCGGCTTTGTGCTACCGTTGGCTCGCAAAAGAGCACCTCACAAGGCAATCAATTCCATATACTAAAATCCCGTGGTTAACCAAATTAAAATCATTGTCCAAGTTCCAGAGACGTTCAAAACAGGCTACACAAAGGCAGACCTTTACGACGTGCGCAGGCTGACATTCCGCCAAAACCATCCTGCATATCGAACTCGTGGTTTGGTACGCAACAGTGACGAACTGAGCAGTAACAATTTTTGTCGTAGAGAAAGAACAAGGAACGCGCCAACGCTGCACTGTCGCACATAACTGCAATCGATCGGAGTGCTTCCCACCAGACAAGAAGAAAATGTCCCCACTGCCCCAGACCAGAGGCAGGCAAGAGAGCAACACCAGGGAGGGCAGGGGAACGATGCAGCACCGCGCTAATGTACGGTGCCGCAACGCCTCACAACTCTGTGCGCTGTAATATATTGCCTCCATCGGTATGAGCTGCAGAAGCGCTGGCCCCTCTGCGGCGCAGTGAAGCCGCAAAGGCGTGATCTGGCTAAAGGGAGTGGCGCCGGCGCAAAAAGAGCAAAAACGGCGCGTCGTCGCACGGTCAGCCGCCACATGCGGAGCACGTCCCCGGAGTTCTCGGATAACGCGACCGTGGATGGCCCCTTCCAGGTCACCCCGTTTCTCAACAAACCCGCTGCCGCCAAGCGAACTTGAGGGAAGGACGGCGTCGTCCGACGCATATACTGGGTCACGGTTCCCGGTGAAGACTCGCAAGAGCGCCGCATAAAAGAGCCACTGAAAGAGGGATCGCGCGTAAACAAGACCTCCCGTCGTCGAAGTTAATAGGCGGACGCCTTCCGAGCACACCGCCACGGCGATGGGCTCGTCGAAGCGAAGCGACGCGCGTGCGGCCGGGCTCGTGCCGCAACTTCAGGCGTAGCGATAAACTAAATCGCTTTCATACGGCGAAAAAAAAAAAAAAAAAACCGTCCGCGCACAGACACTACGTGCCCGCATCAACTGCCAGCATTAAGTCATTGACATCTCCCAAATATTCGCGCACTCATCCTTTGCTGACGGAAGAAGCGTGTCAGGTGGGAAGTCTTCAAAAGTTTCACATCCAGCGATGCCGGTGAAAGAATAAAGGCGTTCTGATGCTGACGTGGCGCTGCCAAATTACGCCGTCTCACAAATTCAAAATGAACGCAACTAGACGCTATTCCATGCTCGTGAGGCGCTTGCTTTGATGGAGCTGACGCGCAAACAAGAAAGGCAAGGGGGAAGCGACACCTTATTTGCATTTCGATATTCTCCGAGGAGTGGCGGCGGCGGCGACTGTATAAACTAAACTGGAGCCTTCGTGTATGGAGCCTTTGAAGCGACAACCAATTACCACAGGCAGCGAAAGCCCTGATTATATATTCGAAATATTGTCCCTAAGCACGCCCTTATCGCCGGATACAAGCTTCACAAATAAAGACAGGAGCGCAATACCAGGATATCGCTGCGATTTACGTTCGCGTGCGATAGCTCAGATAACAAACGTGCAGTAAGGAAACGGGAAATTAACTACTTCCGCCTATTGCATAAACTGTGCGCAGATGACAATCGAGTTTTTTTCTTCTTTTTTTTACGGCGACAGTTGATAAGCGCCCGTTCCTGAGACCCACGTCGGTGTCGTTGTTGAAGCAAGTAGCAGCAGTAGTAGTAGTAGTTGTATGGGCGTAATGGTCGCCATGGGAATCACTGGGAGGGCGGCTACACCGTGGAAGGAAGGAGGAAGGTAGGGCGAGAGGGAAGGAATGCGTAGCCGGAGGCTGGTCGCCAAGGGAACCGACATCTGGTTGGTAACCGTTGGAGGAGGGTATGGCGAGAGCGGAGTGCGTAACCGGGACGTGGTTACTGCGGGAGAGAGGGGAGCACACATCAAGCGCATGCTCGTCGATGCGCATAATCTAAAACTATCCCAAACTCCTGTCCGCATAAGGTGTTGCCGCGACAGTCGAATGCTCTGGGCCAGGGTGCAAGAATATTGGCCTCAGAGAAAGCCATCAAAATGGCTACCTCCAAGCGGGGTTCCGACCCAACGGCTCTGGAATCCAACCAGCTCTAGAACTGAACTGGCTCTGGTGCCAAACAGCATAGGCTGCATTGACGCCACACGTCTAATGCGGGTTTTCCTTCTGCTCGCCGCAGAATCGATGTTATGCACCCGCATCAGCTGACAGCTCACTCTCGGTACGTATAAGTTTACGATTACATGAGCCAACAGCGGCCGGCCGAAAGCTTTGCATCCTTGGTTTCTGTTTGACCGCCAAAGGAGACCCAGTTTAGTAGTCGCGGAGTTTTAATCTTTTGAAAGCACAAGTTCCAGTAAGCAGCGTTTTCAATTTATTCGCGCCTGTGTTGCCTCTGCGGAGTGTCCGCGAAGCGGTAGTATTCGCATCATGCTAGCAACACTACCAGCTTGGTTTCGTGTATACAGTCAAGCTTCAGTGCTATCGAATGCTATACTGTATAACGAGCGAGGAAAAAAAAACATTTGCTCCTGCATCTGATTTTGCTATAGAAGCCCGAATTGGCCTGAAGCCACACAGAGCCCTATCGGCTATTGCAGAAAAGTAAAGACCAGGGGCTCGCTTCTCCAAAGCAATGGTGGCTTTTGCGCTCTTGCGACGGACGGAACGCGCTATGCAGTAAGGTTTCTTTGCAGCGAAATCCAGGACCGCGTGCAGCTAAAGTAATCCCTATTCGTGAGACCCCGAAGGAACAGCCTGGCGAATCTGCACGGCGCATTGCGACACCGCAGAATTTTACAAACCCTGAATCACATTTCTATCTAATGGAAACAAACTCGATAGTTGGATATAAACTGAAACCTAGCCACCCGGGCGGATGTTTCGGTAGGAAGAAAAGGTTGGCTCAAAAGGACGGAAGAAAAGAAGGCAAGAGCGCACAAAGGAAGGCATATCAAATATGCTCTACGCTTATCACGCTCATTGAAAGCATCTTGTCTCAACGTTTTCGGAACAAAGGCGCTGGAGCGTGTCAATGAAAGCACAGAAGAGGAAGCAGGCTCAGGAGTTCCTGGAAGGCATGCGGAAAAAGACGGCGCGAAAAGCTTTCAAGTCACGACGCCGTCGGCAGATTCCAATCGGAGAAAGACTCCACACGTCATAATTGAAGCTATACCTCCACCCGTATCGGCCCTCCCTTTCTTTGCAGGTAAGGTGGATCCGCGACGTCCGGAGCACGCTATACTCGGTAGCTCCGAGCGCCGCCCAGCAAAGAAAGTAGGGAAAGCTGCGTTGTTCGCGCTTCACTGTCAGAATGGTTTGGTTTGGTTTGAGGGGTTTAACGACCCAAAGCGACTCAGGCTATGAGGAACGCCGTAGTGAAGGGCTCCGGAAATTTCGACCACCTGGGGTTCTTTAACGTGCACCGACATCACACAGTACACGGGCCTCTAGAATTTCGCCTCCATCGAAATTCGACCGCCGCGGCCGGGATCGAAACCGCGCCTTTCGGGGCATAAGCCGAACACCATAACCACTGAACCACCGCGGCCTCAATACAAGAATGAGCAAAACAGTAAGCAATAGAAAGCCTTCCTGTCACAAAGTGAATATCTGCTTTCGTACATCGCAGGCTGCAGTAGTTAACCACTGCGGCAGTGGAAACAGGCGTGCACAGAACACGCACACCATTCCACGATAACGTGCGGAACATTCCGACCACATGTATACACTATTAGTAGTCTGTCACACCACGAAAGGCAGGCACACTAATATTGAAAAGCCGCATGCGAGTCCATGTTGGGCAAAAAAGTGACAAGGGCCACCTCTGGCGGGGTACAGTCATGAAACGATCCACGCGCCCTGCGATGGCTCCACTGTACGCTTCTGAAGTCGCCTAACGCGGTGACAGTTTGGAAAACAGTGAGTACCAGCAGATCGACGCCCCGTACAGCGCACCTGTGGGCAGCACGGGATAAAGCGTTTAGCAGAGCGCGTGCACACAGTGACTATAGCTGCTCACTATCGACGAGACAACATTCGCGGCGGAAGTGTTGCGAACTTCAACGAACGAGCCCCTTCCGGCCGGCACGTGAGAATTTAATGCAGTCACGCGTGGCAAGAAGGCGGCCGTAGACGACAAGACCAGCTGTGCGCCGGTGGGCCAGGGACCGCAATCGATGGCGCCCACCGCGTCGTGGCCCAGCTCATTTCCGCGTCGCTCGTTTATCAAGCGCGCGATAGACTTCGGCGCGGCCGGGCAATCACGTCCGGCCCCCGAGCGGAGGAGCCCCATCGACCGTCGGCCATTTGGACCAGCCAGACGCCACTCGGCGCCACGCGGACTCCTGGCGACAGAGGCTGCTGCCCAGATGAGCTGGCGGGCACGCCGCGCGATCGACCGCCAGCACGCGAGGCAGAGCACCCGCCGACGACTCCGGAGGGGAGCTGGACTCATTAGCGCGGCGCTAAGGACTTGACGCGGCCACGCGCAGGATTACGCCCCGCACAGCAGTTTGTTTAAGCGAGAGAGCAGTGTATATGAGAGTGCAACAAGGCGGTCCAACTCCTGCTTTTTGGGCGTCCCTCACCAGTTAGGTAATGAAATAAAGTCGCGAGGTCGATTTCCGCCACGAAAGCGGAACAACTTTGGAGGATTCAAGTTCTAAACGGGACAGCCAAAATGAATCCGGTGTGCGGTGAAAGCTAAGCCGCATAACCCAAGGCAGACACTTTGGCATGTTCATGGCTCACATTTACTAAAACGGCGCATTCGGCACAACTGTGCTTCCCAACTGCAGCCATTCGGAGCTTACACAAGTGCGCTGAATGGCACTCTTCCGGGCTAGTTGGCGTGATTCAACAATGGGAGTGAGGCACACAGAACACATTGCCGTCTCCCTGCGTTCCACTGTTCAAGCTGGCCCTACAAACGGAAACAAGTGCGCTCCCCGGCGGCGCACTGGCTACGGCATTACAATGTTTCGGTCGCGGGCTCAGGTTTCTGGTTGCTGGCAGCCCATCTTCGACGACGCGCCAAGATACTACGTGCGGTCGGTATTCAAGTAGCACCTGTCCCCATCGAAAATGTAGCAAAAGCAACGACAAGTAATAATGAAAAAGAAGCTGCCCGTGCACCGTCCCTTCTGGAGGCACGAAGACCCCTTGACAAGCACGGATACCGTGGTCAAGTTACTGGGTTTACAAAAATGCACAATTCCTGCTTCTCTCTGTGATCGGTAAATGGTAATGCACGAAAGCAGCGCACAGTGTTAAACTACATGCAAAATACACAGACACGTGGTGCTTCGTGCGTGTGGTTCTTGGTATGCCAAAGTCGAAACCCTGACAGACCAAGAGCTTACCGCAGGGACTGAAACGTGTCCAACTGATCGGAATTTTGAAAACAGACAGGAACTATTTCATGGACGCGAACGGCCAACGCAAACACGCGCGCCAATTCCACAGCACGCCAAGTGCCAGACGGGGTATATATACACAGCAGGTATACCAGTGAGACACGATTATGACAGCGAGAGGGCGTGCGAAGACAACCCGGACGCGGCGTCGTTCCGAGCACAGCGACGCTAAGTTCGCTTTCCGCGACGTTCCACTGACTGCGGCGGTCACGCACACCGCGATTCACGCACGCCGGCGCAACTTCCTTCCGGCCCGTCAACTTTGCTTTCGTTTCCCTTTTGCCAGAGCCGCATGCAGCACGATGCCGCTGGCTGCGTACAGTACGCGGAACTCGCAAAACTACGTCGCGAAAGAAAAGTCAGGAAAGCTTGTACATATTGTATTACCGGTGGGTATACCCGGCGGCACTGGGAATCGAACCCCGCACCTCCCGCAAGCGAGGCAGATGCTCAGGCGACCAGGCCACCGCTGCGGTAAAAATAACTGGCTTCCGTCCGTAACACAAGCGCCAAAGGAGGCAAGACCCACTTCTAGCTTGCATGGGCCCTTCTGAAATGGCATACACCCAAGAATGTGGATTGGTCAGGGTTCGGCGGTGAGAGCCATGCAGTGTGACTGTAGATTTAAAGGGGGACGAGGGTCTTAAAACTGACCTTTTTATTTGTGGCTAGAATCTGATGAAATTTTGCACACAGATGTCTTTTTCTCTTCCGATTTCCGAAATGTAGTCATAATTCAGCTGGCGGTCTTAGATAAAAAGTTCTTAAATTCTAGAGTGCAATTAGGTAATTTCTAACGGAGCTTTAATGAACTTTCTCATTGCATTTTGTTGCTTTTAATTACATGAATTGGTAGCCAGAGAGTTCCCATACCCGATGACATTCTTACTTTTTTTGTTTAGGCCACGTATAAATAGCAATTCACAATTAGCTTAACAAGTTGCAGCGTAAAACACTGGGACCTTTTACTCTCGACATAGTATGTCAGGATGACGTGCCTTTAGAGAAAAACGAAGAATGTCATCGGGTAAGGGAATTCTTTGGCTATCAATTCATGTGAATAAAAGCAACAAAATGCAATGAGAAAGTTCATTAAAGCTGCGTAAGAAATTACCTAATTACATTCTAGACTTGGTAAGTTCTAAGACCACCAGCTCAATTATGATTATATATTTGGAATCAGAAGAGAAAAATACATCTGTGTGCAATATTTCATGAGATTCTAGCCATAAATAAAATAGTTAGTTTTAAGACCCTCGTCCCCCCTAAAGGGGCGCTGAGGACCACTCGATCGAATTTTTTTTGCTACCGAAATCCGGTAGTTCGGAATTTCGTGGCTTTGTTGTCGCTTGTCCGGAAGCGAAAGATGCATTTATCGCTAAGAGACTTGGATTCCAAGTTCAAAACTTTGCAAGTCCCCCTGATTCAAGCTCAGGTCTCTCTGATAACGAAATACAGGAATGTGACGTAACCTGGCGTAAACGTGGACTCCGTGATTGCCGGTGCGAGCGGTGCAGCTAGCTGCAGCCGAAATGAAAACTACCGCCGGCCGGACGTTGAAGGCCTCCAGCAGCCGCCGCTACCGTCGCTAATTCGTTTACGTTTCCGGTAGCGTAACGATGGATCCCGTTCCGGATCCCGAAAACAAAGTTCTCGCAAATTACTGGAGACTGAACTTCAGCGATCTCAACTCCACACAGCGTGCGATGTTTCTGAAAGCCGATACGGCGGGTCTAGCAGAATAGTCCGAGCGCCGAGGAGTCGGCAGCGTCGGCAGCAAGCCAAGCTGCTGGTGCGGCAGCTGTCACCGCCGAGCCACCGTCACGACTGATGAGTAGAGACTTTGTACGTACGGACATATTTAAATTCTGGAATAATAGCCGTAGTAGCACTGGTTATGCAGCCCAGCGCACGCCGAGCGGTGCGTTTGCTAACGTGGAGGCTCGTACAGCATCAGCTAGCCACAGGTGTTTTGGTTTGGTTTGGTTTTATGGGTTTAACGTCCCAAAGCGACTGAGGCTATGAGAGACGCTGTAGTGAAGGGCTCCGGAAATTTCGACCACCTGGGGTTCTTTAACGTGCACTGACATCGCACAGTACACGGGCCTCTAGAATTTCTCCTCCAAAGAAATTCAACCGCCGCAGCCGGGATCGAACCCGCGTCTTTCGGGTCAGCAGCCAAGCACCATAACAACTAAGCCACCGCGGCGGCTGCACACAGGTGTTTTCCTCGTCGCAGGAGCGTGCCGAGGCATGAACTCCATCTAAGGAGCACTTAGGGGGTCCCTTGGAGTTCCTCTCCTGCTCCACACCTGTAAATCGAGGCGCGTTAAAAACTAAACCACGCGGGCACGCAAAGTGCATAGCCGCGAAGCACCAAAACATATACCGAAACTCAGCTGGCCGCCTGTGGCGCCGCCGAGTATAGGTTTTCTTTGGCTTCCAACATCCAGGTTTTCTTTATTTGGTCTTCTTCGTGTGATAAAAGTGCAATAGCGGTTAAAAAAAAAAAACACTTCAATATCCAAACGCATAACCTACTTGGACGTTTATCAGCCTCAGAGACCCGTGATTTTTCCAGGTATTTCTTCATCGCGCTTGCACCTGCGAGATTATCCTGTGGCAGCGATACCTGTATTTTAGTTCTTGCTCTTTTCTGCCTCACAAGAGCATTGTTTTCAGTTAGAATATAGACTTTTTGTGGTTAGGAGCTGCTATTCGACCGATACAATCCAACTTAAATTTCTCCCGAGAGTCCCTTTAAAGGCAAAGGGAGGCTGTAAGCATTGCCCGAAATTTTAAGAGAAATAAAGAAACCTACAGAATTTCAAACAATTTTGAGTGCTAACCCTCCTCCCTTATACATGGCTCGTCTTTCGCGAGGTGTTCGCCAAAAACCACTTATATGCATGACTTCACAAAAGGAAACCCGCGAATGGCCGCGTGAGAGCCGGGCAGATCAGCCATGTACCGCCAACGCCGGGCCGTTAACACGAACTCTTTTAAGTATATAACATGTGGCGGTAAGAGCAGAACTGCATGATAAAAAAAAAAATAGTAATAATGGGGGGGGGGGGGGGGGGGGTCGAAACATAGAACGCGCTCAATAGAAATTTTATACGTACCCCCTCAGCCAAAAGTAACCGAGGAACAGGTTCTTGCTTCTCAAACGAATAACGGAGCATCTACAGCAGCCCTAAAGACCGAACGGTGCCATAATGTAAGGACAAGGTCTCACCTTTATTTACACAGTTAAGGGCTGCCATGAGTGCTTCGCTACGCGGCTCAGAAACAAACCACCTATGCCGGGTTACTTTTGGCAAAGACTGTACGTCGTCGCAAAGACTATTGGCGCTGCAATGTCGAACGCGAGTGACACTTGATTTGCTACGCTCGCGAGTCGGAGCGCGAGATGGTCTACGGAGCAGCGCAGTCCCCCGAGAAGTTGAAGGCTGCGACGCCCATGGCGGAAAGCGGCGAACACGCTGTCGAAGTTCCTTCACCGAGCACACCGATTAAAATCAAGGGAGAGACCATGCCTCGCCAGTGCCGCATACGCAGAGTGTTGCTGTCAGTACGCAGTAGTGGAATGGAGAAGGGAAAAAAAAAAAACGCACTAAGATGCTGCTGCGAGAAATCACGTTACAAGCCACGCGTTGGGTTGCGCCGCAGATATAATGTGTGACCACGCCGCCTGAAAGAGGTGCAAGAGAAAAAGGCCTGAACGACGAAACGGCTGCTGCGCGGAGGTGCGCATCCCATCAGAAAACGAATTATTCGTGTTATCGTGTGTTACAGCAGACGCCGCAGCGCTTTTATATGTACTGCTACAATTATATACGCTTGACAGGGCATAGGTGTATTAAGAACGACTACCCATTACACTCGTCTGTATTGCACAGCCTTCCCGTATCTGCGAAATTACTGTGTTTGCAAGTATCTGCACAGTACAGGACGCAAGAAGGAACGTGTTATATGTAGGCGTAAATAACAGCTGATCAACAATCGTTAGTTTTACTCAGCTGTCAAGTGGTACCCGTTGGTCATACGAGGAAATTTTCTCCCGCCAGATATCGAAAACGTCCATGGGAGCTTCTTTATACGTTAAGCAGTGGGACAATCACATATAGGTATAGCAAACAAAAGCAACAACTTCACTGCTGAAGAGTTGTTATCGGGAGCACTGAATAATCATGTGTACACGTCTGATCATGTCTACAATTGTGTCTGCGTTGTGCTCAGAATTGACAGGTACAAATTTTTCAGCCTTTCAGTGCATATCAGCGCTAAAAGATTGCTACAGCTAACACTGTATCAATTAATTCTGCACGACTCTGCCCATATCGAATTATGGTGTGCTATTACTGACTGTTACACCTGTTCTCTGCACGGAGCAAGCTAATTTCCAGCTAGAAATCCAGACAATCATGACGCTGCTGTATTGTTTCAGAATCAAACCCCATTCCGTTAACGCAGAAGGACGACGGTTCACAAAAGCGCAAAGGAAGACGGCTCTTTGAAAGGTCATTGTCAGGGGAAATTCGTTACGCAGTCAATTCACAGGAGACTCAGGTACGCGCACGCCTCGGAACACGACGCCAACCGAAGCGCATGGCCTGGGCGAATTCGAGCGCACGTCTGCGCCGCGGTCGAATCCCGGCGCGAAACATGCGGGTACGGAAAAAGCGCAGTTCGTGTACGCACTAGGAGTATCTTAAGGTACTGCAAGATTCGGTCGGTGTTTTCTCAAAGAAGGAAAAACCGTTCCCTGGAATTCGCTACGTCGATCCCCGAATATGCACTTGAAGGACGCGGCGGTTCGGGTGACGCGAAGCATTGATGGCTTTTCGGGGTGAACACAACAGCATGTCAAACTGTGTAGCTCAATGCTGCTTCTGATGGGAAGAGCGAGAGGCACGCCAGACGATCGCTGGAAAGGGCGTACATTGTTCCCCGATCGCTGCGGCGGGATTTAACTTGTATCACTTTGAAGGGACGAGGCGGCGACTGCCTTCATTATTCTTCGCAGTGATTTCAACCGCAGCTACATCGCACAGACGACGCTTCAGAAGAACGACTCGGAGGGATGGCATGAGGGGTGCAAACAAAAGCAGCCGGTGCGGCCTACTACAATGCAGCGGCGCACAAAAGACCAGCAATGAAAAGAAAGCGGGGCGCGCAAAGTGAATCAATAAAGACGGCAGCACCAAAAGCCGCCCCCGTCCTCCCCTTTTTTTATTAAGCGCTCGGCAAACAAAGCCCCGTAACCGCAAACGAGAAGAAAAAGGCGGGGGCAGCAGCACAGCAGCAGCAGCAGCAGCAGCAGCGTGCGCCAATGTTTCCGAAAGACAATACGCGCGCACGAATCCCGCTTCCGGCGGCAAGATCGAAGAAAAACGAGCCGTCCAAGGAGGAGGAGGAGGCGAAACTGGCGCGAAGAGCCGCAGGAACCCGAGCCGCCACGCGAAGAGCGCACGTGCTCAAACTCCCGTTAGAGTCGGTCCCCATTAGATTGACCGCCGAGAGAAAAGAGCGGGGATCCTCCCTCATTTCAGCGAAAGCGCCGCCGAAAGGAAACGAGCTTTTCGCACCGAAAGAAAACACCGCGCTGTGCTTGTCTGATAGCTGCTGCGGCGGCAACTCGGAGGACTTTGCATTGGAAATGGGCCTGTCAGTTGGAAACGGCTGGAACGCCTCCTATCGGCCCCTCGCAATGTAATCGCCGGCGCAGCCCCAGTCGAGCCCGCGACACCGACCCCGCAGACACATTGATTCCTTTCACAGCCGCTCCCCACGCGCGCGTCATGAAGCACGTCCAAGAAGCATACTCGACTTTTGTCGTTGTGCCGCATTAACTATTACCGCTGTTCGAACAAGTTATACAGCACTACTATACACAACAACAGTTTTCTTGTAGCACAGAGGCTTGACATGTGCAAGAAATGAAAGAGGAGCTCCGCAGACTCCTTCCTTTCTGGTCAGGCTTCGCGTTCGGAGGGCGCGGGCGACACCCGTAGCTCATTTTCGAGCTCTCGCGTTCAAACGCGACAGCGAAAGTATTCCTCTCCCGACTCGGGTCCCGCAAAGCGCGTGCCCAACCTCCGGCGGCGGAGAAGGGGCGTGCCCGTCAACTGCGACAGCGTCGTCGAGCAAGGAGGAAGAGCGACGCAGTGACCGAACGCTGTCACAGTACAATGAACTTTCTTCCGGGTGCTGTATTGATTCGGGCCGGTGGACACGCGCGCGAGAGCGCTTGAAGCGGGCCCCTCAAACGGCGCGACAGGTGCGCGACTGTGCTGCGGCTCTGGCTCGGGACTGGAGCGGTGGCACGCTCCGAAGGTTCAAATATCGCGCGGGCCGTCACAGCTGTGTGGTGTTGTGGCATCACGGCCGTCATAAAGAGCGCGGGCGGCGGAAACGGTGCAGTGATGACGGATATAAACTCGCACCATCAACTGCTACGCTTCACCTCACAGGTTAAGCATCATGCTGCCGACGAACATAAAAATAAGCATTTAAAAGCCCAACACGCAACGAAAGGCGCCATCGGTTTGCTGACACTCACGACATACTCTACTCATAGCTAAGGTCACGTTACACACAATCGTCCACATCACGTTACCCCTGTCGGCAAAGCAAGCTCTAGAACGGCCTCTCGTATACCTCTTTACCCTTCCAGTGCCTAAAATACAGATGTGTCCATGTACCCTCGAAGTTGCACATACATCAAGCTCGGTCGATACGCAACTCCCTCCGTGGTCTTATTTTAACTTTTTTTTTTGTTGTAACTTCCAGCCAAACGAACATTCTTAACAATCGAACTTTTATAGCCACCGCCTTATAGATTTACACCCCAGCTCTGGAAGGGTGACCATGAATGTCACACCCGTCATATTACGAGTGCGGTTCAAGTGAAGCTCAAGATGTGTTTCAGAAACTTTTCCCACGTGACTACATCACACAACTCAAGAGAACTCAAGAGATACTTTCGTTCGCAGCGGTGACCAGAAAGCAGAAATGGAAACTACTGAGAAAGAAAGGGAGAGGGGATGCAAACAAGTTCCTGTACGCAAGCTTTAGATACGGGCATCCCGCAGAAGTTTTCTGAACACAGAATACATGAAAATGCACATTTCTTCACAGTAAAGCATGAAGCTACGATGTCTGCTCTGCACACATCCTTCCACCTGCAATTGATAACTCGCGTGATCTGTGTTCGCCTGTTTGAAACGCTACCCGCCGCTTGCTGGGAAACCCGTTGAGTGGTTGAAGTAACGTTGTGGAACTGTGAAACCGCGCTTGGCGTTAGGTAAAGGTATTATTCTTGCACGCTGCATTGGAAGTGCATTAAATAAAGACGTTTTCATACACACTTACAGCGCTATAGGGGAAACTTTTACCACTCGAGTTGTCATTCGATCGAAAATGGAGTTGTCCCGAGAGTCCCTTCAATATTCATACAATTTAGTCAATCCACGCCGTCCTGTTTTATACTTATACGTTCTGCAATATTTACTCCACTACGTGCTGTACCATCCGCAGCATTAAAGGTGCACTGAAGAGGATTCTGAACTTGTCTTTTTGCCGCGGGAACTCGATCTACACGTTCCTAGCATTCTTAGAAACTGCAACTTATTGCCCTGTATGGCCGATTTCCCTAATTAAATCGAATTAACGTCCGGCTCCCGCCCTTTTTTTTGAATTCTGCCTCGTACGATGGGCGGAGTCGACCAACGCGTGAAGTTCCTTTCAGCCAGCTCCGTGGAGGCTTTGCTTTCGCTTTATTTTGTTTTTTAGGTTTCAATGAATAAATAGTTTCATTCGCAGATAATATAGCCGCAAAATAAGCCCGCAGAAATAAAAATACGCGCGGACTATTTGCTACTACGGACTACTACGTATTACTCCGCCGATGGCAGAGCGGCAAGCCGCCACGGGACTGGGTGAAAGGCACTCCACGCGTTCGTCGACTCCGCCCACCGTACGAGGCAGAATTCAAAAGAAAGGGCGGGAGCCGGAAGTTAATTCGATTTAATTAGGGAAATTGGCCACACAGGGCAATAAGTCGCAGTTTCTAAGAATGCTAGGAACGTGTAGATCGAGTTCCCGCGGCAAAAAGACAAGTTCAGATTCCTCTTCAGTGCACCTTTAAGGCGTAAAGCTGTGGCGTTAAAATGCGCCCGTAATTCACCGCGTAATTCTCTTTCACCGCGAGGCAGCACAGAATAAAGCTACCTGCGGTGCGAGAAAACTTGCACGCCTTGCTCTGGATTCTCTTTTCTCTCAAACACATTTCAGCAACAGCAGCAAGCGAGTGAATCGCGGTCGAGCATATCCAATTAAATCAACAGTCACCTTGCCGTAATGCCGACGTCAAAAGCGATGCCTCCTGTTCTCCACACAGACGCCTTCCTTCCTAGTCGAGGGGGCGGTAAGCAGTCGGATCGGCCATCGGCAGAGTCGCGTACAAAAGCTATTTCTTTCCGCGAGCGTTCACAGAGCCGCGTGCGCTCCAAAAGTGGGAAGCCAGGCGAGCGGCCCGGACAGCGGGCGAAAGCGTGCCCGAGTTTGTTTCGGACACGGCGCCTCCTCCGGCGCACGCAAACCGGATGCGAGCGGCGGGACGGCGGATGCGCGCCCGATGTAGGCCGCGGCGTCACGGCGAGTCCTCCACGGGCCGACACGCGCGGGACGACCGAGGGGTCAGCCCGGCCAGAGGAGCTGGCGCTTTTTTTTTGTATTCTCTGCAGCGGAGGAAGCCGTGTCCAAAAGGCGACGAATGCAGGGGCGGCCCGGATCAATGGGAGAGGCGTTTCCGGAGCAGGGCTCTCCTAGCGCGCGCGAGTGGGAAGGCGGACAGATATTACGCATGCAACCGACAGACCCACGCCAAGAACGACGGCACCTTTCAGCGCGATTTGAATGGGGCGCGACACCGGATGCCGCGCGGAAAGGGGGAAGCGGAAGTAGGGAAAAGCGCGAGTGGCGGCTGCTCGTGTCATCGATGGCTTCTCCGTTTTCGCTACCGGAGCGGCACGCAAGCGCGCACACTTTTTCCTGCCCCGGACGCCCAGAAAAGGCACGTGCTCACACACGAGTGCCTTCTCGGAGTGCTCTCTAGCCGCAGCGTGCGCAGTCACACAAGCTGTCGCGGTCCATTACCGCACACACACAGTCGTTAATGGAACCGAGCAGCTGTCATCGGCATGAGGAAAGCAATGAAGACGCTTGGGCCAGAGAACACACGCAACCGCAACGATGCCAGCGAAGCGACGTCGGGCATCCGGGTCTTAACGACCGGCGAGTGCGCGATCGTTAAGTTTTCCTCCCTGACCTGTCCGTCATCACTGTAGCCGAAAAGCGAACGAAAAGCGAATGACAGCAAAGCGCGCGGTGCGCCGACGCCTGGCGCGTGTGGTTAACGGCCACCGCCGCGCTAACGTTCCGTCCGCCGGACGACTGTCGCGAGGGGAAGGCGCCGCAAAGAGTCCCACCCGGCCATTCCACGGCACGGCCAACCTGCGGTTTGCGGAATTAAGTTCGCGCCGGCACGCTCGCTGATCGGTGTTCGGTGTCGAAGCGCTCTGCTCTTGCCACTTTCATCTTTAGACGTCTCCCCATTGAGACAATAAGGAATGATGATGAATGATGAGACGCAAAGGCAGCCAGGGCGACAAAGAACGCGCCGACGGACCCGTGGTTCGAGAGCGAACCACGCGGCACGGCACAGCCGCCGCGCACAGACGCGAGACGGCCGCCGAGGGATTCGGACAGCGCTCATGGCTTATTCATGAGCCATCGGCGTCAGGCCTTAATGAGCAATAGGGCTCCGCCATTTCCTCGATTAATCCAGCCATGCCAGACCGCGGGTCGCTCGCCGTTGTCCGCGCGCCGGCCACTTTCGCCCATGGCCGGCAATCCTGCATTCACGCGGCGGCGACGCGCTGGACCGCATGCCAATCCGGCCGCAATTAGGCAGTCAGCTCGGGGAATGCGCCAAGAGCGAATCTCCCCTCCCCCTGCCTTTCTTCCTCCTTGCGAGACGGCCTGACCTCAGGTCGTATATTTCCAAATTACCCACGGCCTGAGAGATACCGCACAAACTTTGACGTATACGGGCGCTTCTGCAAGACCCGTCATGCAGAAAACAACCGCTCCATGGCGAAAGAACAAAGATGGGCGGTCTACTGCAGCCACGTTGCGCTCAAGTAGGCACAGAAAATTGGCGTAATAAAAGCCTATCACGAAAGCTGCCGTAACGACAGCCGCCAGCGTCGGTAAGCGGCCATCCAAGCTTGCGGCCCCCATGACTACCTGCTAGTGAGTTGAGATTCCTGCAGGGAGTTTATTGAAGGCAAATAAACCCCGTGACTTCTGTTCGCAGCCTCTTACGTGAGCCTACGCGCGTCAACAAAGCATTCGCTTATCCCTGCTACGCGCCACGAGTGTCGACCAGTCTTCTTCAGTCGTTTCAAATATGAGGCCACGCTCGCCTCCCTCAATCGATGCACCGCAGTCACTCGAGGAGGCGTGCTAAGATTCCCCGTAGTGGGGTTACTGTATAAATACATAGAGATGCGCGTAGGCCTGCCGAGATGCCGCAGAAAGCATCCAAGTTATGCGGCAAAGCGGCACTTCGCGTTTTTCAGGAGACGCTATATGGCGCAACTCGGACGGGAAAATAATCGAGCGATTAACTTCGGCAATCCGACTCCCCATATTTCACCATGGACACTGGTGATTTATATAATTATACCGAGTAAAAGGCTCTGAAAGCTTGTCTCGCTATGCGGCTTTGCCGCATAACTTGGATGCTTTCTGCGGCAACTCAGCAGGCCTACGCGCAACTCTAGGCACTTATACAGTAACTATATCCCATAGCGTTACGCAAAATATTCACAACGAGTAAAAAGGTATAAAAATATCTCGTATATTGCACAACTGGAAAAAAATCGCCACCTATGCTGCCCGCACAAGGACGGTCGGCCACAGCCGAAAAATCCATGGGCCAACAATCATCACGCGAGGCTGAGCTTGCAGAAACTCGAACGCCAGCGTGCGAGCTCTTGCAGGACTTGGTTTCACCGCAAACCACACCCGCCTCGCTGTTCGCCGTCAGGGCAAATCAGAAGGCGCCAAGGGGACGAAAGCGCCCCGGAATCGAACCCGCCGCCTGAACTTTCCTACGGCGTACCGGGCGCGACAACTTGGCACGTACGCCAACCACAGCTGTCGCACACTGCTCTCGGAGGAAAGGCTGAGTTGGGCACTGGACCTAAACACATCTCGGCTGCTGCGGCCTATGAGAGAAACATTTTCAAAGGCGCTCAAGGATGTCAGTGCTGCTCTGCTTCCGTTCCCGCTTACAATTTTCGCACGTTGCCGCGTCCATGCAGTTTAACTTAGCGGCTAAGAGAGACTGGAATCGGCTGAGCTCTGACGCTTTGTCTGCACACGGTGTCGTCGATCCTGAAACGCACAACGTGATCAGCGAGGAGCTTCAAAGACGTCCCTGTCAGCATTCATGAATAGAAAACAGCGCAGGCAGGGGAATTACGTCGTGTCCCCAAGCGACGGAGCTCGCACTGGCGCAGCCCCTCCGTTTTATTCAGCGCAAGTCCGATCCATGAAAGCGCGCGCCTCTTTTGAGCGTATTAACTTTTCTACGCGTGCCTTTCCGTCGAGGCAAGAAACTGTGACGTCAGCTGCGGACGTCGCCCAATTAAGCACGTTTCGAAACTACAGAGACAGCCATGAACTAACCCTTAGAGCTGAGAACGACTGCCATCACCATACCCGCTTCATCATCAGGCGGTATGATGAAGCGCCACAATTTGGCGATGTGGGCCTTTCTGTTTTCGCAGTTTGCACGTTCAGAAATGTACGGTGCGCTCCGATTGGTCTTGCGCAGGGGGAACTGCTCGCAACTGAACCCGCCGGCAAACTCGACATGCCTCCTGGCGGCAGCCGTGAGCTGCGACACCTGAACTTTGCCAGTCTCGACCTTTCGATGCCACTTCATGTCTCCGTTTGTCTAAGAAACGGCAGAAAAGTAGCAGCTCCCAATATTTTCTACTGTCACGGGTAGATCGCCAGCGAATGGCAAGCTTTCGGGTAGCTACAAATGCGTGGCTCCTATATGCAAGCAGCCATGTACTGTAGACAGCCAATTCTGCACCGCGACGAGTTCGAAAAGCAAACCGAGAACTGCCGAACTTGCGTGGAACCACCGAAAACGCGTCCATGACAACCAGAAAAGGCCGCAGCATGCATTGCAGGCATTCGCTTCAATATATAGAATCCCGGACGGGCATTACACCCTTCAAACCATCATACGAATAAACCTGCACGAAGAACGCCAACCAAATAAAAAAAACAGAGAGAGGGACCGGGGGAACCACGCTTTATCGGGGCACGCGACTGAGTTAGCTTAACGATGACTGCGACTGCCCCGCTTCCGGTAAGGGCAACTCAGAGACAGCGCAGGTTTTATTTTATTTTATTTATTTTTTTGCCAAAGGCGACTGGCGGCGGGGCGAAAGAAAAGTCGTCGTCACCGGCGCACACGATCAGATAAGCGCCAGAAACCTGGTTTCCCCCCCAACACGGGGGAAAAAAAAAAAAATGCACTCCGCGGCACAGGCCCGGACACGCTTCGGCACCTGCACAAATGACTGGGCTGCCCAGCGAATCACACGAAAAAAAAAAAAATGCCCACAGTTCAACCAATTATGCCAGGAAAAAGAAATGCAACATCATTAGCCTCACCGCATCAATCTTCGCGCGCAACTCGACTACGCAGGAAACGAAATGACCGCCTTTCATTGACCAAGGCGGTTTTCCTGCGCACAGAGTTAGACGAGGAATTGTGGGATGTCCGCGGGGATTAAGCGGAAACGATGGGCCAGCGACCTAGCCCCGAGGTCAGCGCGATAAATTACGAGCACTCCACGAAGATACAAGGGCGCTATGCGCAAATCCATTGGCGTTGACGCTGAGGGCGAATGCCTTCAGGGCCCGTTACTTATCAAAGTTTTCCTACGAGTCAGCGCACTCGCCAAACTGGGGCTCGTTCGAAAAGGCTCAAATGCTTCATCTAGAGCACCGTGCAGCCTGGAACAGCAGGGGTAAACAACGCGCGCATGGGTAACGCAGTTGTCGCCCTCTCTCCGAACGTAAAAAGAAAACTATTTTTTACTCCTCGGGCACTAAGAAACCATGCCGGGGTGAAACCCAAACGCGAAAGAGTTTACGAAAAACGACGTGCTTGTGCTGACGCTGATGTTTTTTTTTATACTTATTCTCGAGATGTCAGAGCGGGGAGCAAACACAAAGGATGTGCACGTTTTTACGAACTCTTTGTTCTTTTTTTTTTGGCAAAGATGTTTCGCAGTTGCTTTACTCTTTTTTTTTTCACTGTTACTTTTCGTACTGCAGGCTGCACTTTGCGATAAAAGCTGGAAGCAGCACGAAAGCTTTACACCTCAATATTTGAACGAGACGCCCAAACGTAAAAGCCCGAGGTTCCAGAACTTCGTAACCACTAAAAGCCTGTCGAGGCGGGAGCCTAGGTTGTAACGTCTCATTAACAAAACAAAACAGAACGGACAGGAACGATGACAAAACGGGATACGGCAGGCCCGAATTCTCCGCGGCACAGTGTTCGACACGCGCCAGCGAGGCCGTCGCGTAAATGCATCGGCGCCAAAGGGCGCAGAATCGAATCATCCGGGCTGCGGCAGTGGGGGGGAAAGGCAGCGGCGGCGCAGCCTTCGGGAATGCAGTCCCTGCTGGGAGGACGCGGCCGCCTCAAAATAGCCACAGGTGAGGCCCTCGTGGCGCGGCCAGGTCGTGTTTTCTTTGCGGATCACCATTAATATTTATTCGGCCGCTTCGCCTCCCGGAGAGGCAGCAGTGGCAAGCAGGTCTCCCAGGTTGCTCTGCAAACCCAATAAGCACGCACGGCTTCCTCCCTCTCTTCTCCTCTCCCGTGTGAGAAGACTCGCCAAATTTCGCAGCCGCGTCTGGGATCGCTCGAGCAGCGGCGGCGGACCAAAACCCAATTTCCCGGTGAGATAGGTGAATTTCGCCGCCGGCTCCAAGAAGAGAAAACGGGGGCTGCTTCTCGAAGGCCGGCCTCCGCCAGTCGGGAAACGCCCGGCGTCTATGGGCGACCGTTTCAGGCACTTCCGATCGCTCAGCCACTCCGACCAGACCACCATCAAGAAAGACGGCGACGGTGGGAAAGAAAATGGCCGCGTAAAAAATGCGCAGCCAATGGGATTCTCTTGCACTGCCGTAGTAAGTATATTGTCACCGCCCCCATTTATCGAAAACACTGACCGTTCAGCTAGTTGGTGCTGCGTTGCATCCCAGCGTGATTAGACACGGGAGAAGGCAGCAGCTCCTCCACCGTCAGTGTCTACTTGCGCCATCTATTGGCGTAATTCTACACAAAACACCTTTTGGACCTTGTTCCAACGCTCAACTTAATGAAGCATCACGATATATACGCTTTTGCATCTGACATTCTTGCAACGGCTTGAGCCGACAGTTCACAAGATTAGGGGCAAGGTTAACCTTGTGAATTCACACCTGCTCCGACCGAATCTTCGTGTACTGCACTGGAAAGTAGGCAAAAGGCCATTATTTACGCGTGTCAGTAAGCCGTGGCTCTTAACAGGTAGCGCAAGGCCAATGGTCACGCGCGAAATTCACCGCGGTAAACTGGGAATGAATATGGTCAGACTTGTCTCGCAGTTTGCCGACGGGAACTTCGCCACGAATGCAGAGTCTAATTGGATACCGCTAATAAACAAACACTCAACGCCGTTAGTACGTTCGCGTGGTGTCGTCGCTCCAATACGACTGCGTGAACTTGGTGCTTTTCAATAACTGTCATGTCTCTTTCGCAACCGCAGAAAGAGCCGGAGGCTCAGTAGCAGACCGGAAAAAAAGCGGCTCAACTGAAGCTACCAACGCACTCAGCCACCACCATCCTTGGTATAAATCTTGGTCACAATTACAGCAGGATAAGAAGACTGAAACAGATCTATCAAGACCCGGAGAAAAGAAATACTGGCTTGCAGAACGTCGGCTTCGGCAGAGGGATCAAGCCAGTTATGATGAACGAGGGCATTTCACGTTGGAACAACTTTATCCGCCCGCCTCGTTTACTGCGCAAACAGTCCGCCGCTCCAGGGGCCTCTGGACGCGGCTAATGAAGCTCTCGGAGAAGCAAGTCCGCCGCGTCCAGTTAAGCTTTACAAACGGCTTAGGCGCCGGATTCCGGCGTTTCTTCCCCAGCACACAGGGCCATACAGCGGGCGCCGCAGAATGCCGACGAGGGAGCGCTCTCTATTAATCAGCGCGCGAGGTGGGGCAACCGGCAGAGCGTGGCGCCGTCACTGCAGATTAGGCGCCGGTAAAGCCACCGCTGGCGGCCGGGCCACGCGCGGCGGCCACTTTGCCGGCAGAGATTGCCGCCGATCAATGAGCTCGGACAGAGCTCGCCATTCATCTTGACCAGCCGCCCACGTAGTTATTCGCGCATGACGACGTGTACAGTGCGTGTTCAACACTGTCTACACCGCCTGCCTCGTTGCACAATTTTTCGCCCCGAGGTAATCCTTCCACCTGCGCAGGTAATGCGCCGCTACTCACGCTAGAAGCGTTTGCTATGCAAGCAGGAGGCACGCGGCGACCACCTAGCGAGACACTTCTTGCAATGTCCTGTGACCAGCCGAGTCGGCTTTTGATAGACTGTACACACAGGTCGATGAATGTATACTTTCGTGTCGACAAAGGGCTCAAGTGACGAGCGTGTACGCGGCAATGTTTCCCAAATAGGGCTTTCGCAAAACAGTTGAGATGTGCGAATGCACAAGCTTAGATGTACAAAGAGACCCTCGTTCTCATTACTGCCACGCCTGCACGACGTGCGAACAGTCTGTTGCCAAGGTTTCCTAATGTGAAGACACCACTGAGACAAACATCACAAAACGCGTAGCATCGCAGAAAACATTTGCTTCTATGAGTGTAACACACACGACGCCCCGCAACTATGGCTCGCGAATTGACAGGCTGCGCCGCTGTAGCAGCCAACGTTGCCGTCCAATCAAGGGACTAAACAACCTGCGCAATGATCTCTTTGCTGTTCCCCTTAACTTGTTATCGGGGTGTTCGCCACCAGCAGTACAAACGAGTCCAATTTTCACGTTTTGCTCAGAATGAAAATTTAGAAAACCTACGTGCATCACTGCTAATTGTGACGCCCATACCATGCATAAGACGGAGCAACCGCATGCTGACAGCGCATTCGCGCCTGCCGTTATGCATCCGGGGCCCTGTGCAGACGCGGATCAAGCCCTCCACCACGTTCACACTTCGCAAATGCTCACTACACTTCAGTGAGCATGCCCCGCTTGGCATCCATGGAATCCCGCACGGAAAGCCCCATAAAGCTGCGAGCTAAACACTCATTCTTCGCAGCGATCGCCATACACTGAACCCCTGATCTCTCTTCCTGTTCGAATATCAATTACTGGACGAAGGCCCGCAAGACTCCTCACAACGAGAGGCGAATGAAAAATTCCGTCTCGATTTCCTCCTCTCGCGTCATACCAGACGATCTGCAATTGAATCAGGCTGGGGTGATCAGAATCGACTGACGCTGAGTATGCGTTGCGCTGGTAATTAGCGATTCCGCTCAAGAAAAAAAAAAAAAACGCGCATGTCGTTCGGCAGTTAAAATTCAGATTACAGACAGAGTTTCTCACTACCACCACCGCCATCTTTCTCTAAAGCGGCGACTCCAAAGATCGCAGCTGTCGCGTTTTCCTCGTCCCACTGCTCTGCCGCGCACACTTGCACTCACGAAGCCGGGATCACGAAAGATGGCGCTCAGAGCGGGCTCCCAGACTACTCCGGGCAGCTTTGACCATCTTCTGGCTCTGCTCGCGTCTGCCTTACTGAAAAATCTCAGGCACAATGTGTTCGTCCCTGTAGGACCACATGGCATCCGCAAAGTCCAGTGCATACAGTCATCATAAACGATATTTCGCCCTAATGGCAAGTTCGCGACGACTTCGACGGCTACTCTCGAAAAGAACAGAAAAAAAAAGATATTTTATAAATGCCACGGGTGCGCGCTGCGCTGCATCTACAACCAGATTAATGTCTCTAGAACAGCGTTTTCGCTTCCAGTCAATCAGTGCTGAACATGAGCCTACCGATGCTTCGTACTGTGCTCTTTTCAGATTTCCAACTGTCGCCGGCATTCTTTTGCGCAAGGTGTGATCGGTATGAATGAGCGTAGCACAGAGACACGCTCTATAATCGCAAGAAACCGCAGTTAGGATGAAACCATTTCTTTCCTCTCAGCTCCTCTACGCGCCGCACGCCTTCCATTGTGAGGGTCATGCAAACGGCACGCGCATTGCCGCCTCCGTCAAGCTCTCCACACTCGGGCAGCTCGATAGCCGAGTAACTTGGCGCGTTCACAACGACCGCAGTCAAACGACCCACGCCAGCTTGGATGCGTCATCGGCGGTTTGCCTAGTGAATCGTAGACTGATAGGGACTATGGCCTATCAAGCGCTGCCGCGAGCGCTTTCACCTTTTAGGGGCACCTGATACTTACCTCACAGGTAGGGGACACTGGAATGCGTTGGCAGAGATACCAGTGACCGCATGTTTTCGGACCACGGGTGCCACATGCATTTCTTAGCGAATAGGAGCTCCGCTTAGGAGCGACAGGCGCACCGCACCTCTGAATTCCTGGGTGTTTCCCCACGGCACCCCCGTTCCCAAAACATCGGCGGCCGCTTGTACGCTCTGGAGGAAAGCGGCGTGACGTCTCAAGGATGAAAGAGATTTCAGTCGGGCACTCTCGCACGGCGTCGCGCAACGCCGTGTGGCGGGCCGATCCTCGGGCAGCCGGGGAGCGGCCCCCACGGGCGAAGGAAGCCACGGGAAAGGGGCCTCCGCAGGGCGACTCACCTGCAAAACAGCAACGAGGGAACAGGGCGTTAGGGCGCACACGAGAGGTGAACACTAGTATGCCACAGAATCCCCCCCTGCACAAGAACATCCAAGTTCACTCTGCGAATGCGTGTGGCGATTGTGCAAGCGGGTGAGATCCCAGCCGGCCAAGTAGGACGCCGTGGACCGACCTGGTTCCGCCGAAAACTCGGGACCCGCCCGCAGAAGATGGCACAGTTCGGGCCGCTCAGCGTGCACACACACGACCTGGTATCTGCCGACAACCATTCTTTATCGGCCGCCGCCGAGAGTTGACCCAGTGCGCCACGACGGCAGCCACACAAGGGCTGCCGTCCGTGCGCGCTGGGGACCGAGAGGGCCGACACTTGCAGCTTGTAAACAGCGCGCCGTCTATACTTTCTGTTGCGCGAATTCAGATGAGTAAGCTAAATTGCGCAGCCCGAATTCGGCTGGCGTCCACTGCCGGAAACGCCCCGGAAGCTGTCACAGACGGATGCGTCATTTGATCAGCGAAAGTCGCTGACGCGGTTCAACAGCCGAGCCCGTCAGACGCAGAACAATGGACGGGGGCCAGGCCAGGACTTTCGAGGAGCAGGTCCCGTTACGCAGCCACGGCATGAACGAACGAAAGCAGGCGGTATACCGGAGCAGCCAGTTCTGCGCTCGGGCGACGAACGGGCCTGCCGGACAACTTTCGCGGGGTCAAGGGCCGCTGTTCGTTCACCCGAGTCAGGCTGGCCCCGATAGCGCTGGCGAGGCGCCGGAACTGCCTGCGTGCAGCGGGTGAGCCGCCGTCACCGCGGATGCGGCGCTGCTAGCGCACGCTCGAAAGTTTCGGACTTTCCCGCGGTGCAAATCGCGGCTACTGCAGACGTTCTCGACGGCAGCGGGCCGAACTGAGACCGACAGCTTCCCGAAGTCACCGATCTCTGCCAATGCGCGCCAATTTCGGACCTGCGGCAGATGAGGACATAACACCGGCTTCGTGCCGCCATGCCACACGGAAGATTCTGCGTACTCAAAAGCCACCAGTACGGCGCGTCAGAAAATCACCAGGGAGTGACCCGTGTGTGTATACCTTTGGTGGCGTGGAAGTCCATGAGACGCTATTTGAGTTAGCATTATTCTTAAGAAAATTGCACTATGTAGACTACTGTAACGCCGAGGGAAGCCGGCAAGAAGCTGCGCCAATAAAATCAAGTACAAATGGTAGGGTAGCTTAGCAAATGAAGATGGGAGCACTTGCTCCATTTCGTGCGCCAGAAAACGCCGTAATTCTGTGAACGTTTTGGCAACATAATCCTCGCAAAAGACAATTTGGTCCTCTACTCAACTGAGCTTCTCCATGCGAACCCGTTTTCATTCAGGAATAATAAATGCGCACTTCAATACAAGGGTGCACACGCACGCACACACAGACGCGCGCACACACGCACACACACACACACACACAAACGCACGCACGCGCTTTGCAAATGTAGCCCGGCTTCACTAACGCGTCGAAAGAGTCGAAGTCGAGTTGAGAGACGGCGGACAAGAAAAGGCGGGACGGCGAGTAATTTTCTGGTAGACGAAGTAGCAACCGAACTGTCTTCAAGCGAAGCGTTAGACCAAAGGAGGCACAGTATATACATATATATATACATATATAACCTCCGTCTCATCACTCTTCCCCAAGGAAGCCCGAGCGCGAATGTTCAGCGTAGACCATTTTCAAACACAGTCTCCGGGCCCACGCAGAGAGCCGCGGCAGCCACCAGACAGCCTAGCCAAAAGAGACGCAACAGGGAGGGGATGCGCGCCGGGGAGACTGTGCGAGCTTCTCGCGGGAACGGCGTGACAGACACTGCGCCGTCCACAGTCGGCCAGTTTCGTGTTCGCCCTGTCCCACGACGCCAGGCGAGACACGCGGACGCGGGAGCCCCGTTCCCTCAGCGCTACTGAACACCCGCGTCGAGTGTCAGTGCGACGCGCATATACAACGACCGGAATGAAAAATGCGGTACCGCCACCCGAGAATTCGCTCGGGACTTGTGCGCAGCAACAGCGTCGGGCAGCAAGCCAGGAAAAGGACAAGGAATCACTCAATAAAGCAGCGGTAGAAGCAAAAGAAGGGAAAAAAATTGTTCATGAAGTGGCCCACGGTTCCTTTTTCTTTTTTTTCCCTCGTGTTTCGGATATCGCTTCGCAGAGCACTGAAGGCGCTACATGTGCATGGGCCTCAAAACGAGAACACTCGGGACACAATCCATACCGCATAGTCAAGCCGCTAAGCTTCCCGCCAATCCACCTCAAACTCGATACCAGCCGACCGCGGTCACTCCAGTACTGTTGCTCGTGAAACTCAAGGGAAAAAAAAAGAAGGCGGGAAAATAAGTGTGCACTCCAGTCTCTTCTTTCGTGATTATCGAAATGGTTTGGTTTATGGGGTTTTAACGTCCCAAAGCGATTAAGGCTATGAGAGACGCCGTAGTGGAGGGCTCCGGAAATTTCGACCACCTGGGGTTCTTTAACGTGCACTGACATCGCACAGCACACGGGCCTCTAAACCCGCGTCTTTTGGGTCAGCAGCCGAGCACCATAACCGCTGAGCCACCGCGGTGGCTATTAGCGAAATGGTATGAAAGGTAGAGTACAGGCGAAATTTATTAATCTCGCAAACGAAAAGCATTGGAGCAATGCAAAAAGCTACACTCTTCTCCGTTCCTGGCTTTCAGCGGCCCCGTTGATGTCCGTTTGAGAACAAAAGACGTGTTCACTGCTGAGAAGTCGAAAATGGAATGTTTTTCCCGCAACACGAAGCAAACTATAGTCGGCTGCAACATGGAAAATGCAGTAGAAGCCCCGCTCCTCAAATTTCCACATCCTCCTGCCAATCGCGGCAACCTCATGAGGTGACGTCGCTCCCCAGTGACAGACTTCTTTCAAAATGGCCGTTCGCGCTCCGCAGTGTGCCGTCGACTCCACTACCGCCTTGACAAAGCCCGCAACTATATTTTCTGCCGTTCATCACGAATTCCGCACAACAAGCTTGTTGTGGTATTCGCGTCTTCTGAGCGCTGTGGCGAGAAGGGAAAACGCCTGCGAGCACCGCAACGGGTCGCATTGCATCAGCCGATTCCATCGTGCACCGGGCAGCCAAGCTCATTTCGTATCGTAGTACATGCGAAGCAAATCTTTGTCGTCCATACTGGCGCCATATGTACAGGGTCTGTTCTGAAAGTAGTAGAACTGATTTTTTTTTTTATAAATTTTATTCATGATAATAGTACAAATGATTAGCATTTTTCAAAGGAGCACCCTTCCGCATCTACACACTGCTGCCAATGAGTTTTCCAGTTTTCGTACGCCTCCAGGAACGCCTGGACCGGAATGCTGTTTAGCTCCCTCGTCACGGCCTGTTGACCCGCCTCTACCGATCCGTGATGCTTCTCTTTGAGCGTCGACTTTATTCTAGGGAATAGAAAAAAGTCTGGCGGGGTCAAGTCGGGGCTCTAGGGGAGGGGGAGGGGGGGGCGAGGCAGCGTTGCCACCTTGTGCTAGGCAAGATACTCCATTACGAGGAACCGTGTGTGGCTCGGCGCGTTGTCAATGTGCAGCCGCCATTTGTTGGCGATGGCTGGGCGGACACGAACAATGCGTTTTCGCAGACTTCCACGTAAAAAACTGCATTAACTGTTTGTCCGGGTGGTACGAACTCTTTATGGGTGACTCCACGTCAATCAAAAAACAAATGAGCATGGAATTTTCCTTGGATTTGCTCTTTCGCGCTTTCTTGGGGCGTGGGGAAGAAGAGGTGGGCCATTCTGAGCTCTGCCGCTTGCTCTCCGTGTCGTATTCAAACACACACGTCGCGTCGCAGGTCACTACATTATCCAAAAAATTGTGGTCCTCCTTCACGTGATGAAGATCCTGGCAGACCCCTTTCCGGCTGGCCTTCTGCTCCTCTGACAACACTCGCGGCACCAACTTCGCGCACACTTTCCTCATGGCTAAGTTTTCTGTCGCGATCTGAAAAACTTGGGTTTGAGGAATGCTAGTCATCAGCAATCATTCTGATGCTCATCCTGCGATCACTGTTAAGTAAATGTTTCATCGTGGCACATTTTCGTTGGTCTTGCTGGTCGAAGGGCGTCCGTAGCGGTCGTCGTCTTTCACTCTTTCCCTACCTTCTCGGAACAGCTTGTTCCACTCAAAAACAACTGATCTACCTATGGCAGCATCCCCGTAGGCCTCCTTAATCATGTCTTGAGTCTCTTTGCCCGTTTTATCAAGCTTTACACAAAATTTGATCGCGTATTGCTGATCCAGTAACGTGACACTCCGTGATTGTGCGTGACGAGGCGTTTCGACAGGGGTCCACAGTACAAGCGACCTGCTCTCTTCGACGGCGGAGAACAGACTGCCGTTTTTCCCCACCGTACCCAATATCCCCCTTCACCGATCCTGCGCGCGCAGACAACCTTTCGTCCGCCCGTTCGCCCGGGAAAAAAACCAGTCCTACTACTTTCAAAACAGACCATGTATGGGTGTGTTCTCTGCTCGGCGAAGTGGGGAAAAAAAGCCAGCGAGAGACACCGTCATGGCGTCGCAGCAGGTAGGGAAACGCCAGCATAGGGAAAGGCCATAACGAAGGGCACGGTGTCCCGGCACCGGAGTGCATATGGTGATTTTTGAAACCTAAACAACGCACAGCTATTTAGCGTCGACCCAACGCGGGCTCAATGCAGAACAAAAACACTTCAGGTTTGCGCAATAAAAAACTGCTGGCTGTTTAGCAGTGCTAAACACGGAATATAGTGCGAAAGCAAGTTTTTGTAGGTGGACATCAATGCCACGTACATGAAAGCACGTTTGAGGTCTCCACTGACCTCAAACGTTAAAACGTTAAAACAATGTTAAAACAGCAAAGAGATTATCATGATTCTGTGCTACCTTGAAGCATACAAATGTTGCCCCCATCCCTGCCAAGAACGAACTGCGCGTATGGTTACGCGGTTACCAAACCTCGGGTAACTAACTAGGTTTGGTTTTGGCTTTATGGGGTTTAACGTACCAAACGCCCGAAAGCGAATCGGGCTATTAGGGAGGCCGTAGTAAAGGGTTCCGGATAATTTCGACAACCTGGGGTATTGTACCTTACCGTGAAACTATAACAAGGGGCTGGACTTGTTTAAACCGAAAAAAAAATAACAATAAAAGTTGGCCAAATGCAGTTTTCGAAAGTCGGTTTTAACCAAAAAAAGTCAGTGTTCTTGGCGCACAAAGCATAGCTGGCTGGCTATTGAGTACGAGTTACACTATGCCTAGGATGAAAACCAAGTAAATAAGGAAGCCAGGAGCGTGATGCGACGGTGGTATGGCTGGATAAGCATCGAATTCGCGCGATTTGATGCATTGCTCCGCTAGCTTACAGGCCTCTGCAGAACGGGAAGTTCAACCTCTTCGCCGCCTGCTAAGCTGAGCACGTTAGTTCACTATCATCCCCCGCTTACAGCAGTTAGTAGGTTAAAAGCAGGTTTATCAACTGCACGTAGAACACTGACACAAAACTGTACATGGGAGTCGCGAAAAAGTATTTTCTTGCCACCGCGACAACTGTGCGGAAGTTCCATCGCTGCCATCAACACGCAGACCACGTGATGACCCGTCCTGTCGCTCAACCCAGCGTGGCAACCCAACGATGACATTCACCCTTGTTCTTAGAAGTGAACTTCCACTTGCGATTTTGTCTTCCGATTATCTCATTTGACTTGCAATGCCTTTTTAATGACGGCAGCAAATCCTTCTACAAGCGCAACTCCAAGCACTACCATTGTACTACGTTAATCATCGGTGAATAAACTGCTCATGTCGAGGCTAAATCCAAATGACTTTTGATCGATTGCCGCAATAAACCACCGAAAAACTTAGCAATTCATCCGTATAAAATAACATTCTAAAAAAAAACGACTTTAGTTTTGAAATAAACAGTTAAAAACTTCCGCCTAATTTTCAAGAACCAAAATCCGAAATGCTCGACCCTTATATTTAACGAATGAACTTCGCCCAGCCCTTGCACAAACAATGTTGATCCCTTTCTTCCGCTGGACCGCGAAAGCTGGCATCCTGCACTGTAGCCACTAAACTGACAAGGAGCTGAACAGCGAAATTTGCAAAAGGAAAAACGAGCGGAAGCAGCCATTCAGTGAAAGCAGAGCAGGAGTGACAGCAGCACCATTCGTCGAGCAAGAAAGTCTCGACGAGTTCAAGCAAGGCTCATGAGCGTCCACAAACCTCTTTCAAAGATATAACGAGTCATCCGAGCCCCCGCCTCACTGAGCCTTCACCCCGTCCTTCAACCGAATTCACCAAACTGCAGAAACACACAAAATCATTCACACCGTCTAAGGAGCAGCGCTGTCAAATGTACGCCTCGCGTCCGATCATGCCTCGAAACGACGGCCAACGCCTGGAACAGTGCACAAGTGCGCTAATTGGTGCAGGCAACTAGGGAAACAAACAGCGTGCCAGTTAAGTGGAGCGTCCGGTAGGTGGGCGACGGCCGGCCATGACGACTGAAAGGCAGACACACGAGGGAATGACAGCGAGGCCGAGGGTCGCGGGACGGGCTGTCGGAGAAGAAGAAGAAAAAAAAAATCACCGCGCGGCGCGTCATCGCGCAAGTGTGTCCGTGTCACGAGGCGTCTGAGGCCGACCTGCATCTGTCAAGCCGACCACCGCCAAGAGTCGCAGCGCTTCCTCCCCCCGGGATGCGGCGGGGAAGGATCAGAGGAGTGGATGATGAGTGCACTCGATTCGCGGCCGAAAAGGAAACGGGGGTCGTTGGGCGCTGCTCCGCCGAGACACGCGGCCTTCTCTCTCGGGAATGACGCCCCGTATCTCTCTTGTCGAGGGGATTAAGAACTGATTGCCGGAGGAACGTGCAGTGGCGACCAAACAGCGTCCCCGGGCGCGCATGTTTTACAACCCCGGGGCAGTGAGCGAGGAGACCCGCTTGCAGAAATCACACTGAGCCTGGCCAAGCGCGAGCCGGCCGCGCCGACATCAAGCGCCTTATGCGCGCTCAAGTTAGAGCCTCTGGATAACTGAAGTACGGCTACAAGTTCTGATTAAGTGAAGGAGATGGGCCTTTGCCCGCATGCCGTGAGGAATGGGCCACCCTAGCGACCCCGCACAGTCTCTCCAACTTCACCCGCCCGCTCCTCTATCCCAAACAATTAACAACCCTTTCATGTCTAGCCTTGGCTGCACTGCCGCAGAAAGTTTACGAACGCTGCGCGAGCTTTCATTTCCCCAACTACCAAATTAACTGACGGATATCAAAGACCAACACGATACTCCGAGGAGATCGAATGGCTGGCTGTTCACCTGAGCTGTATCGGCCAGCCCCCAGGTAAGCAAGCAGCGCGAGCAATGAACTCGGTAAGCACGCGCCAGCCTCTGGAGGGGGAAGTCCCATCCAGCATCTACGCAGTAAGCTGAGCCGCCCTGCCGAAGCCGTTGCCAGGGCTGTGCAGCGAGAAAGCACGCGCCGGCTCTTTCCATTCTCTTCAGCGTCCATGCCAAGTCTCGCTGACGCCGAGTATACAGTGAAAGCGTGTTGCATGAATACGCCTATCATGGAAACGCAATCCCACGCCTTTTTACCGTGATTCGACCGCAGTACTTTGCATGCGTTCCCTCAGCTTTTCGTGTGCCAGGCCCTAGAATAATAAATAATATTCACCCATTTGGAGCATTTCAAAAGGTGCGCAATAACTCCTCTTTAACGCCTGCGCATCCGTACTCAGAAATGTGTCTGAACTCTGCGTTTAAAAATAGGTCGCAAGTTAGGTAAGAAATACGCAAGGACGTGAGATGACTTCGCATGCGCCTGGCCATTGCATATTTCTGTTCAGCCGCCAAGTTTCAACGACAACAGGACAAGTCGCGTTCCTGCCACGGTGGTGCATCGCATCGCCGCCCCAATGAAAAGTGTTAAATTTCGAAGAGGGACGACAAATAAAAGGCGACAGCGCGGTGCCTGCGGATTTCGGGAGATAACGCGAGAGCCGCCTCTCGTTGCACAGCGTGACTGCGCATTTATACGCTGCCCCCGTCCAAATGACAGCGCAACGCCCGTTGCCACGCGAGAGCCTAAAATCAACCAGTTAGGCCGAAACAGTCAAGAAGCTGCCAGAACACGCTCAGACGCGTGTTCATTCACGAATGTCACCCATGATTCGCTTCGTGAGACCCACAGCGCCGGAAATGACGTCGGAGTGTGACGCAACCACGTTGCGAAAGGTCGGCAGCGGAAGGGGTTGGGAAGCCTACGCGTGTCCCGGGCGATGCGGACGAGAGGGACCAAAGCACAGCTCGCGGACAATCACAGCGAAGAACCCTCAAGAGCGGTCGCGGAAGAGCGTGGAGAACACCCATTCCTTTGGCGGAAGTCCCCATCGGAGAAAACCGCGGGACAACTAAGACAACGAGCACACGAAGGCCTTGCGGTGTTAGCGTTCTGCCGAGCCCAGCATGTTGCAAACCGGAGGAGCCCAACGATGGGCCTACCACAGCAGCAAGGCAGGTCGATGGCGGACATTTTACGCAGGACACTCTCGGTAATTCCGGCCGACGCTCGACCCGAAAGGGACCGCGGCACGCGGGCTCCCGAATGACGACGGTCACGCCGGCGGCCATAAAGAGACAGCCCCGTGCGCGCCCTCCTTCAGCCATAAAGCGGGGCCAACGCAGGCCCCTGCCAGCGCCCGGCCTGCGCACAGGATATCCCTCATGGTATAAAGAGTGTGAAGGATACGCATTTCTCTACGCGCCGCTATTTCAGCCTCCCGCTCTTTTCACCTACATCCAGCGCTCCTTTTCACTCAGTCTCCGGTTTCGGGGAGTTTTTTTTTTTTTTCTCTCCCTCACTGAGCTCTTCTGACGCACCGTTCGACATCATGTTACACCGTCTACTGTCCCTCCTGCAGAGGACGAAGCGAACAGCCTCCCGTGACGGTGAGTCACGTCGGCCACACTGAAAGGAGAGCGTCTGCCTTTTGCACCGATCCGACCGCCATTCTAAAGCAGAGCACGGGGACCAAGGGCGCAAGAGTGCGAATATCCCGGCGGTTAATGGAACACGGCTCAGACAAGGAACTGCCACGTAAGCACTATAGGAGGCAAAACTCTCCCCCACGAGTGAACTGGTACTGAAGCCGGTATCTGCTAATGGCCGGTGGCTCGAAACCGCACTTGTGGACGTGAAAGTCGGACTCATGTGGTATTGCCAGACAAGCCACATCTGCGCTTATAACACTTTCTGTGTGACATGTAAAATTCTGTCCCTGGTAGTAAGTACAGCCTGCGTCGCACTTGTGTGAGCGCTCGAGCGGTGCCCTTCCAGTGCATAAAAGTCGACGCCTCGTCGTAGCGTCTAGCTTTTAAAGGCTACGCTTGCGAGGAAGTAGAGCCGCATGAACCTGCAAGCAAGGTGGGCGCGAGCAGTTTGCCCGCAAACCAAGGACTGCTTTCTAATTTCACTTTTGATTGCGCGATGTAGCCTGCCCAAGCGCTCTACACAAGGGTGACGCATACTGTGCATGGCACGTCGTAGTAGGGATGGCAATGCTCTGCTGAACAGCGTCCTAGTCGAGCAAAAGCACCGCAAGGACTTCGGAGGCAGGACGATCCATGTTCTGGGAAGTTGGCCAACTTTCCTACGAGACGCGGACGCGACTGATGCCCAACGTTCCGACAACTGGAGCGGGGCAGTCCGCCTAATAAGACCGTCCCATGAAATCCCGCGCTTTGCACGACCACTGTAGCCGTAGCCTCTTGGCGATCGCATCAACGTCGCCGGCGTGGGCCTATTATCAATGTAATCGAACGCAGCAACGGACGATGGGAAGGGGTTCCCTTCTTCTCGGGACTGCAGCTATAACCATTACCGCACCGAGTCAACTAATCGTGGCAGCAGATGCGCGCCCGGCGAATCGCGTCAGCTCCTCGGCGGGGCCAGTTTTCCTGCACGTACCGCGGGCATCGGGTATCATCTCGCGAGGGGGTTGATGGGGGAGAGGGCGATCGGGCAAGGAAAAACCAGAAAATGACGTCGCGGAATGGCCAGTTTCCCCAAGGCCAGCAGGGATTTCCCAAAGCTGCCGGGCATGCGGCACAAGAGCGGCTGAAAACCGGACCCTCGTGTATGCATGAGCCGGCGAAGCTCTCGGCCGAAAACCCGGCGCAACGCGTATTTTTCCGCCATGATTATCGCTCAGCCGCGGCACGCCAGACAGCCGCGCAAACGCCGCGATCGGAGGCTCCCTGGAATACCACGGCGGCCCGCAGACAAACGCTAGGACGCGGCTTCAAGGGCAAAACCAGGGCCCCCAGTTATAGCAAACGGATGGCGTTGAACACCCGCACTGGTGTGCACCCGACTTGAAACATGGGCGGCATTCTGACGTCCTTACAGCATATTAAGGACAAAAATGAAAGGCGGCAAATCGTACCAGTAAAGGGCAAAAAGAAGTAGCATCACGAATATCTTACTACAATCGCCTCAGACCTCGGTAGTGCAGAACCGCTTTTGAAGCAGCGGCCAAGGAAACATGAGGCGGATCGTTGCGCGAGAACCGAGCAATTCGCATTCACAACAAGGTCGAACGCCGCGACAGAATCTCGCTTACGGCGGCCACGCTGTGTCCTCGAGGCAGCGTCATCAAACCTGGCTTAGAACCCATTACGATATGCGCGCGGCCTGGCGTAAGGAGCAAAAAGGTTGGCACCACGCCCAGGCCACTATGCACGTGCGCCGGAAGTTGTGTCCAGCGCGGTCGCGCTCGCGGTCAAATGCTCACTAGGCGAATCAAAGCAGTCACCGACAGCCACGTCAGAGATGCGGCTACACCGCCAGAAACGAAAGACAGATGTGCTCAAAGAAGCATTGGTTCACAGAATTTCATCCCCGGTGTTGTACGGCACAGACTCCGGAACAGGGAGTGTGGTGGAGGGGCGACCCAGACTACGAGCAGCAGGGGCGTAGCCAGGGGGGTGGGTTCGGTGTCGGATTATCCCCCGAAATTTTCTGAGCGCTGCATCCCCCCTCCCTTTTTCAGTGTTTTCTTCTTTCGTCCATGCTATTTACACACTGCATCGATATTTTGAAACGTAAAAAACGAAAATAAGAAGAGTATTGGTTTGTTGACAAAAATGGTTCCTGTTCTGAAAACCAGATGGCGTCGCTAAGATGAAGTTATTGTTGCGGTGAAGTTATTCACCGAGTTATTTTTGTTTTGTCAGTCCAGAATCTGTCCCTTCGAATCTTTCCGTCGGCGTCTTCAGCTGAATGCGTAGCCTGAACGCGAGCAGGGAGACTCCTTTCCTACTTTTTGCTCATAGTGAACGGACGATTCTACGCAATGTTCTGTTTGTAGAGGAACTCACAGAAGTTTCATGTATTGCCGCGACCATATTTTAATAGCGCTCTTTTTCTTCGCCCGACAGTTACGCGTGAATTTCAGAAAGTAGCCCTTGTTTTTGTGTTTCAGGAATTGTTCAGGAATGTTCTGGTACATTTGCGTTCTCTGTTGCTTATTCTCGAAAATATTGATGTACGTAGTTGTCGCGGCCCTATAGAAGGAAGCGCAAGTTATTGAATAAAGGAGGCGCTCTTCTTCGCCATCGCGCTACCGCTTTTCCACCGCCTTTCTTATCGCGATTCAGGCGTCATACCTGCGGCACCACGCTATCAGGTGCTACATGTTCTGCCCATCAGACCAGCCACTCCTCCTCTTGCGACGTATAGGCCAGGAGAGGCCAGTATTTGGTGTCGGCATGGCGAACCAGTACAGGACACACATCAAAATGACTTTTTAAATGCATCAAATCCAGCACGCGTGAAAGAAGACATGATCGGTTGGTTGGTTTCATGGGGTTTAACGTCCGAAAGAAGACATGAGGGCCCCAAAGTAAAGCAAGGCATCCCTTTCAACGCTTACGTGAAATAAATTTAACTAGGCCCTGCCTACACACTAAGCAACAATTGATGCAAAAGCGCATTCTACAATCGAGCATGTGGTACAAGTGTGGGAGGGCTGTAAGCTCGGCTCATCGGTCCGACAAGGGGAGGAGCAGTGGAGGGAGAGCATGAGGCCACGGCGCAGGCGAATGAAGGAGCGTCGTGCCCAGAAAACATACAAACACAAAGCCCTCTGTCCTCTCGTGACAGTAATTTGCCAATTTCATGCATGATTCTTCAGGATAAAACAGCCCGTTGCGACTACAATGCGTTATCCTGGCATGAAGGGGAGCGTCCAGCAGGCAGGCAAGAGGGAGGAATGTGCTAGAATATGGCCCCTTTCGCTTTTTGGCAGGTGGCCGAAAGCGTGTATATCACCACACAACAACGAAAATTCGCAATCCTCCAACGTGCGTAAAGCTGCAGACGAATGTCCAGACGGTAACTGCTGCGACCGGCACAAACGTCCTTGACCCAATCGTGATCAGAGACCAGAAGTAAATCCACTGGCCGCCAAACGCAGATGTAGCCTTCAGTCCAGACAGTGGTGGGCACGCCTTCAGCTTCCCTTATTGGTCACAGTCTTAGCTCGCTTCTCCCTTCAGCAACCGAGTCGGCTGTATTCAGGTGAAATCACAAATGTACGGAACGTCACTGAGGGCGCCGAGGAAACAGCACAGGTTCCTCGTGCACGATGTCTCCGCCTGTTAAGACTTATGGTTGTATACAAAAGCAATTGCAACAAGGGCTAGTGTGGACCTAAAATTTTCAGCATTGCAAAGCCGCCGAAAGGATTAAACTCATGAACAATTAAGCCTATAGAGTCTGGCATGCTCATTTCACGAAATTGCTTCGAGTTATACCCGCTTCCGATTGATGTAACAATCACAATGGTTTATGTTTTACGAGGGTCTAACGTCCAAAAGCGACTCAGACTATGAGGGACGCCGTAGTGAAGGGCTCCGGAAATTTCGACCACCTGGGGTTACGCATGCACTGACATCGCACAGTACACGGGCCTCTAGAATTTCTCCTCCAAAGAAATTCAACCGCCGCAGCCGGGATCGAACCCGCGTCTTTCGGGTCAGCAGCCGACCGCCATTACCCCTGAGTCACCACGGCGGCTCGTAACTGTGTTTAATAGAGGTTATAAAAGAGTTCGCCATGCCGAACACCGATTTCCTACACAGCGCATTCGAAAGACGTCCCACTCAGCGGTACTTGAACATGAGTTTTCAGTTTTTGCCTGTGAGGAAAGTTGTCGAAAGGAAGCAGTAGATGCACTGAAAAACGTTTCCAGTGAATCCAAAATTTCCACTGAATCTGGGGCACAACAGGCACAAGGCCCCGCACCTCGCGCTCTGGGCACTTGAGCGCCTACTGCCGCCGGAGGGTGGCCGGAAGCGTCCCCCAGTGGGCAGCTGGATCGATCTGCCTTCACGTTAGCGCACTCGGCACCGCGTCGGCTCCACGCCAGAGAAGCACGGGTCGGTGCACCCCCGACAGCGCCGCCACGGGTCTGCAGGCGAGTCGAAGGCAATTTGCACGCGCGGGATATGGAGGAGACAGGACCGGGTGGGAGAACCGACAGGAATACACGCGTCCAGTGCGCATTACGCACGAACGCAAGCACTACATGGAGCCACAGCGCGCTGCGCATCGTAATTTAGAATCGGCTTTCATCATGCTTCTGCACCGGTAAAGGCGAGAAAATGAATTGAGCACGAAACCCTAAAGTCAACAGCGAGCACCATACAAACAGCTTTTGTAGCTGCCACCACGATTTCTGCTGAAGCGATATACAAAGAGCACCGAAATGACGCGCCGGGCGAGAAACCGCAGAGGGAGCAATCACCCCGCCGGAAGGCGTCGAGAGCAGACCAGGCCCCGCACCACAGCAGTGAGGGGAGCCCTAATGGGTCACCCGCAGCCGCGCCAAGCTGGCTCGAAGCAGGACGAAGCGGAACATGCCGGAGAACGGTTGCACAACCCGCAGCTCCAGCTGTGCCGCCGACGACTCGGGGCGCGGCGCCTACTCACTGAGGCATCAGACTGAGCGTTGAAGCCCCCGGACGGTGACTTCCGTCGCCGCGCGCACTGCTGCTCCTGGTGCGCGGTAGCGCCAGTAACACTGTCGCTCAGTCGACGTCGAATCCGCGTCAGGTGCCAAACGACGAACCATCAGGCGACAGCTGTCAGCTTGGGCCTCGCTTTGCACGCAAAGCGTGAAAATGAACTGGCGTTTGATTAAGCGCAGCATCACTACAAGGTTACAAGACTTACGCGAGGCCGTGGGTAATGGGGGTTGACGATGCTGACTGCAATTCTGATTCGCTACACAGACTTCGCGCGAAGGAAGCCACGGTTTTAATCCAGTAGTGGCACCGCTAGAAGCCATGCGTTTGTGCTGCACCTGCACCGCTTGTCTAGCTGCACTATGACTATCCGCGTTATCTGGGACCACTAAGAGCATGTGATAAATGATTCCTCAGTTTAAGTCTTACGGCGTTTAAATTAGGCGCAGTTATATTTTTCTAACACGAATGGGTTTGGTTTATAGTTTATGGGGGTTTAATGTCCCGAAGCAACTCAGGCTATGGCGGACGCTGTAGTGGAGGGCTCCGGAAATTCCGACCACCTGGGGTTCTTTAACGTGCACTGACATCGCACAGTGCACGGGCCTCGAGAATTTCGCTTCCATCGAAATTCGGCCGCCGCGGCCTGGATCGAACCCGCGTCTTTCGGGTCAGCAGTCGAGCACCATAACCACTGAGCCATCGTGGCGGCCCCGAACACCAATGGGAACGCCGAGTGTGTGCGCGCTGACTTCTCGGCAGTGTTACGCGTGAGGTCACCGCATGCCCCTGTTCGATTCCGCTTCCAAAGCTGCGTGACACCAAATGAGCCAAAATGCGCCGAAAGACTTCCTATATGATGTAGCTGGCGAATCCCGCTGTCATCCGAGAATTTTCACACATGGAAAGCATTCTGAACCTCATTTTTCGGGGAAAAAAGTGCAAGAAATACACGATTCAAATGGGAGCCCCGTAACCACCCCTTCCGAGCGAGACCCATAAATGCGCCCGATATGACGGCAAGAAGACCGATTTGTTCCACGGAGTAAACAAGCAACATGCTCGTGTATGCGGCATCACACGTCTGAAATATATCAGCCTCAACGTGCAACACACCCGAAAGCGTGAGACTGCAGCTGCACTTGAAACGCGAATGCCGAATTCAGAACTACAGAACTGCAGGGTTCGGCGTCCCAACACCAACTGCGACAACACGAAAAATAGGTAGTCCACATCGGACACAAACCGTACAAGCACGGTTTCGCTGCATTGAATGGTCCCAAACTCGCAAGGCAACCATGGGAAGGAAAAAAAAACTATTCGTGTCCCTAAACCCTGAACGGAACAAATTGTGATGCCCAGAGGCGCAGCGGCCGGCGACGTGGCCTGCTGCTGATGCCGGGGCGGCGTTTTCGATTAGTGGCCCCACAGGCCGCAACACGGCCTGCCGCCCACGCGCGAAATTGCGAAGGAAACAAGCGGGCGGTCTAGAAAAACAATTTCTCAGATCTTTATTGCGCATTGTTCCCTCTCAACACTGAGGGGGCAGCAGCGCAGGCAGACCTTTGCCACGGCACGACACGGCCCGAGGAGGGGGGCACACGTCCGGAAGCGACGAGACGGCGCGCGCTCAAAAGGGAGGGACGACGAAAGGGGAAAAGAAACGCCGCTGAATGGTGGCTGCCCGCTCAATTGGCGACAACGGCTCATTGGGGCCGTCCATGCTGCCAACTAGCTGGGGTTGAGAAGCTGGAAGGCCGCGCACCGGCAGGCTGGCCAGCGGGAAAGCGCGGCGCCGAGGAACCACGGCCCGCTGGAAAAACACCGCCTCCGGGCAGCCGTTGCAATGATATACATGACGGCGTACGGAAAGAAGAACGAAAAAGACGAGCGGTGCGCGGCGGCGGCGGCGGAGGAAGTGCGGCATTCGAGGCCGCGCCGATTAATCGAGGCCTGACCAGCGAAACAGGTCAGCCTTCCTTCCCACGGCAGTCACGCAGCGGCGGGAAAGAAACACACTTTCCTCCTGCGCAGAGACCGTCTTCTGCCGAAACAGGGGCCTAGCTCGGATGCTATGAAGGACGAGGGCTCCGGATAACTTCACCCCCATCTGGGAGGTTCTTATCGCACAGCAGACGGGCGTCTATGCTTCGCCGCCACCTGAATACTTTGGTCGCCATGGCCGGTATTCAATCTCCCGACCTTGGGTTCAGCCACTGAAACACTGCGGCGAGGTTCATGCGAAGACAGCGCCCCAGGTGCGAGCGACCAGCGGTGTCGTCGGGACGCGTTGCCAGCATCTCGCAGGGCTACGTAGTAAGGCTCGTCTGCGGAGCCTCGAGAATGCGACCAAAGCTCCACCCAGCACACGAGGCGGTGGCCACCACAGTCATGCCCGCCAGGGAGCGTTCGACGAAAAGCAATATAAAATGGCCACGCGGGGCACGAACAGCTTAGGCACACCGCAGCCTACGACAAACTGACTGTTTGAAAAGGTGCCCCCATTTCTCGAAACGCGAGCGGAACGCCAAACGATTTTACACAGAGCTCATGAGCGCTGTAAAGCGGAGACGACGACTCGTCGCCGAGTGGGCTTCGCGTGCAGAGCCCATCTGGGCAGACCTGGAAAGCAAGGCGCACGACGCGTCCCTTGGCCGACCAAGCAGCGCAGCGCGGGGGGGAAAGAGCGCGTTTTCTTTTTCGGGCGCCCCGCACAATGGCTGCTGCAGACGGGAAGAGGCGATAGGAACCGGAACAGAGGAGAACACACGGCCACTGCGGACGCCTGATTCAGGACGGGCAGAGAGGGTGGCGACGTCACACGTTGAACTATGGAATGGAAATGATTAAAACTCGAGTTAAATTGAGACTATGAGGTCGCAGCGCGACTGAATTGTTATGACGGGAGGATGTAAAGTAAATTAATTAGGCTTAAAAGAAAATTGGAGCAATTAGCTGGGAATCGAACCCGTGACCCCTGGGCACCGAGCCACGAGATGCTAACCCTAGGCCCTTGAGGCATGTTCGTTCGGCTTGGTTAGAGGGAGACCTTTTTTGTCTTGTGGCGTAACGGTTGGTGTAGTATGCCTACTGACGTAAGCTGATGAGTGCGTGTAACTAGAAAGAGGTACTAATTAAGGAAAAGTGGTGAATAACCATTAACGCTGCCACGCCATACCCTAACGCGGCGCTTATATGTCCCCCTAATTTTTCTTTCAGTTGACTACGTCGCGAGGCCGCCTTTCTCGGTGACTTTGGAGAGTGTACCTAGCCGACCACTTGACAAGGAGTGCAACGGAACTGGAAAATCCCTGCGGGTTGCACGCAGCGACTGACTCCTGCCAATCGCTGGGACTCGAAAATCCGCCTTGCCGGTGCCCACAAGTTGACCGACGCTGCCGCGCGGCGAGTAGCGGAAGAGCGGCAGCCAGCGCTGGCAAAAGGGGGACGCGGTCATTGGGTACAACGACCGCTCGGGCTGCGGAGGAACCGGCGCAATGCCGCGACCTCCGCGACACCCGAGCGCCGCGCGCGACGAGAAGGCAGAAGAGGACGCGCCGATGATCGCGGCATTGGGGATTCATTACGAAAAGCATCGCCAGTTGCAGCGCCGAGTCGTGACACAAGGCGGATACCGTTCGGACCACCTCTTCACTGCCCCCTGTGCTGTATTTTTTTTATCACACGCACACAATACATCCACACATATTACAAATGCAGCTTTTGCGATGTTTTGAGCTGCCATTGGCCCACTGAAGAACGCAGAAACATCCCTTTTGTTAACCAGAACACTATCCTTTCTTTCTTTTTTTAATTTCAGTAATTGGCCAGCTAATTATTAATTCAATGCAGTGAACGGTCAAACCCCATGGCGGCGTCCAGACGATGCCGTCCTTCACTTGCAACCGACCACACTTGTACAATGCCAGATTACAGATTTCGCCGCCCGACCGGTTTCGTAAAACTCGCGACACGATTATTTTCCCCACCATGTTCAGTGAACGCAGCGCGTGTTCTTTGTGACAAAGTTGCCGCCCGGTCGGCTCCATTCGTAAAGGCCAGGAACACCGGAACTTAATTTTTTTAGTGTGTGAGTTTGGGGCAAGACTTCGGGTTTGTTTTGTTAGTTTGTACTATTATTTTAATGTTAAAATTATTATGTTCTGGTTTATATGTGTTCTTTTTGCAATGTTCAATGGTGTATCTGTGGATGCATATAAAACCTAGATTGAAATGGGCAGCTTTAAAAAGACGTACACAGAACAAGTGATTGAATTCGTTAAAAAAACAGACACACAGTCTGTTTCAATTCTGCTAATCGTGCTCATGCGAAAAGAAAGGTCAATCAAACAGTGACTTCTGTTTGGACATGATTGGTTTAGGCTACTCAAACGAAATGGTTTTATGACTGGCTACGCAGCCAGCTAGCGCAGCCCCGCTATGCTTTAAATTAATAACGTCCTAGAATTAACGCCCTTGTTAGAAATCAGGCGAAGCGCACTCCTCCCGTGCCCATACCTCGGCACCAATAGAGGTGGCTCAATTACACTCACACTCACGGCCACTCGCACTCACATCCACTCATTCACACTCACACTCATGTCCACTCACACTCGCAACCACTCACTCACATTCCCACTCATGACCACTCGCACTCACAACCACTCACTCGCATTCACACTCATGACTACTCGCACTCACAACCACTCACTCACACTCACACTCATGTCCACTCACACTCACAACCACTCACTCACATTCGCACTCATGTCCACTCACACTCACAACCACTAACTCACACTCGCACTCACAACCACTCACTCACACTCATAACCACTCGCCCTCCCAACCACTCACTCACACTCACAACCACTCACACTCATGCCCCCTCACTCACTCTTTCCTTGTTTGCTAACAACGGAGGGGTTGAGAGAGATTTACTGCCGCAGCTAACTGCCCTCATGGCTCCCCTAGCATAGCCTGTGTCGCAAAGATGGGGTGCTGAGCGGCCCATGCTTTGTCGGGCCATTTGGCCAATTTTTACAGCTTCACTGCTCGATGAAAGTGGTCACTGATCACGCATATTCCATGCACTTAATGGTACGCACGTGCGCTTCCGGGCTTGCTTCTTAGACGATGAGTGCCTGTTCAGCGTCAGCTAAGATGCTTAGAGAAGTTTTTGAACGGTGTCCATAGGCGTTCTCCAGGGTTGCCTATGAAAATGAGCCATGTTTCAGCGCAGTGCCCCCCCATCCCCACCCCCAATATTCTCTCCTAGGCCCTTACGGCCAGAACGGAGCGCAAAGGTGAGGAATGATTACAGAACATTTATTTCCATGCGATGTAATTTCAAAACATACAAGATATTATTCAGCAGTAGTTTTTATTTTAATCTGTAACATCGGCCGAGGAATATATGGTATAGAGAGGATAAGCCGCTGGTTCCTTCACACTCAAAATGTGAACGAAGGGAGGGGAAAGGTTTCCACAAGAGGTCTTGTCTTCATCCTGACTAAGACAACCCTCTTGTTGAAACGTTCGCAAGCACACTGCAGCTTTCGGCTCCCTTGTTCACCACGTGAGTACCGGCAGAGGAAGGCATATCATGGCGTCGCTGAAGTATCAATGTAACATCCCGCTTCCAGAGTAATTTCCATTCTCTCTAAACCCCAGCAAATGTGACAGATTTGTTTTTTTTTTCATTGTCACAGCAAAAAAGAACCTGGAAAGCTTGCCTCAAAATGACCCGGCCAGTAAACAGTTCTTGAACGCAACATCATGGTTCTTCGGCCACAAAAAACCTGATTGGACATAGCACTGCACTGCAAGCTGTGACAGAACAGGTCCGACAAGTAATTGTATGAAGGAGACTTGGCGATTAGGGGCCTTAGGCGATCGAGGGTGGGGGGCACCTACCTCCCTTGTGCACGCCTATGACGATGTCTAAGTAACAATAAGGATTTGTCTTGACAATAGTATTGGAATAGTATTGCGACAAGTTGGACTCGTACAGTCTTATTACTGAAGATTTTGAAGTGCTATCAGCCTGTACTGGCAGGTTCGTGTTTTCGGTTTGCTATCGTCCACCGAAGGGAAATATGGTTAGGTTTTTGGAATTTTACGACTGTTTTCTTTCATTTATAACAGATAACAAATACACTCTAATAGCTGGAGGTGATTTTAATATCGATATGTTGAAGGATAACTCCTCTACTAGAGACTTTAACGCAGTCTTGGCCTCGAACGGATTTATTAATCTTATTAACGACCCAACAAGGGTAACACAAGAAAGTGAGTCACTTCTTGATCTGCTGATTACGAACACTTCCCAACCGATAGTTGAGTCGGGCGTAATATCATGTGCGATCAGTGACCACCTTCCAGTGTTTGCATGCATAAATAAGACTAGACTGGTAAAGTACCGACAGGAGAAAGCGAAGTACCAAAGTATAACCAATGCTACCCTCAATTCATTTCACAGTTCACTAGAACAAGTTGAGTGGGATAGTATTGACGTTACCAGTGACGCAAATGAGGCTTACGATGAGTTCCTCCGAGTATTTAAACAGCTCTACCATTCCTCTTTCCCGCTAAAAGTGCGTGCAATAAAGCGTAAAACTCGCAAACCTTGGATATCTTCTGAGTTGCGCCAAGAAATTAAAACGAAAGACAAACTGTACAAAATCTTTTTAAACACACGTTCAACAGATGACCTAAGCATTTTTAAGAAATACAGAAATAGATTAACAAAAAAGCTACGTCTCGCTCGTGCGGAATACTTCGCGACATTCCTTGAAATTAAAAATGGTCGCCACGATCTGTTGTGGTCAAGGTTGAATTTCTTACTGAGGAGTGAGCAACCACAGGCTGCCCCGCGGGCTTTAAAGCTTGATAACAAAGATGTATCCGGCAGAGAGTTGGCAGATGCCTTCAACAACTTTTTTACCACTCTTGCCCATAACACCCCGTCAAGTGATTTCAACACCTATTTTAGCTCTTACAATAGGGACACAATATTTCTGAACCCAGTTACGACAGAGGAGGTTATATCAGTCGTACAAAGCCTAAATAACAGCCATAGCTGTGACATTGACGGCATTCAAGTGAGGCCTGTCAAGCATGTTATAAGAGTTATTGCCCCTGTTCTTGCAGATATATTTAACTTATGCTTTACTACGGGCACATTTCCTAAAAAAATGCAAATAGCCAAAGTAACGGTTTTGTATAAGAAAGGAGACCGCAATGATTTAGGAAATTATAGACCAGTATCGATACTCCCAATATTCTCGAAAGCTTTTGAAAAAGTTCTCTATACACGGTTGTCTGATTTTATTGATAAACATGACCTTTTGTCACCTAATCAATTTGGGTTTTGTAAAAATAAATCTGCCGAGTTAGCACTACTCGAACAAAAGGAATATATACTAACACAGTTTGAAAATAAGGCCTTTGTTATTGGTGTCTTCGTGGACTTCTCGAAGGCATTCGATTTAGTAAACCACAGTGTACTCCTGAAAAACTTGGAGCGTTGTGGTATTCGTGGACTGGCTCAAATGATCCTGAAATCATATCTTTCGCATAGAAAACAGGCTGTAAGCATAGACAATGTGACATCTGAACTAAAACTTGTTACTTCTGGCGTTCCCCAGGGTAGTATATTGGGACCATTACTTTTTAATATGTACCTAAATGATATCTCCAACATTAACTCCGCCGCAAAATTTATTATCTACGCTGACGACACTAGCATCTTTTTTACTGGAAATGATCTTGATCTCCTTGTTCGGGAATGCAATGACACCTTGAGTGAATTACAAAAGTGGTCCGAATCCAGATACATGCGTATAAATGAGAAGAAAACAAAAGCTGTCATATTTCGTCCTAAAAACAAAGTACTTCCTTCCCCCATCGAGATTAAACTAAACTCACGACGTATAGACATAGTTGAACAATTTAAATGCCTTGGAGTAGTTTTTTCTTCCAGCATGTCTTGGGAACACCACACGGACCATATTGTCACGAAACTGGCTCAAATAACCGGAGTCATAAGTCGGCTCAGATACGTCATTCCAAGAACAGTAAAGTTACTCCTCTACAATTCACTTTTCTACTCCTATTTAAACTACTGCCATCTAGTGTGGGGCACAGCTACGGTTAGCTGTCTTCAGCGTATCTACATTTTTCAGAAAAAGTTCCTTCGTCATGTTTACAATGTCCCCTGGGACTCGCCAAGCAAAGATCTCTTTCTACAAAGTGGTGTGCTAAAAATACACAACTTGTATAAATATCGCTTGAGTGTCCGGTTTAAACTCGAAACACGTAGAAACGTAAACCACATACGTAAACTAGCTGAACTGCATACCCGAGATGCAAACTACACAACAAGGCATGCGGAGACGTGGATAGTCCCGACCCCACGGTTAAACTCGGGTAGAGAACGCCTGCAGTTCACTCTTCCGTCCCTGCTAAACGCGTATATATATAATAATTTTGACCTTTTCAGTTCGTCAAACAGGTCTTTGCGTGCTTTGTATGCTAGCATGTAGGATTTTTGTTTTGTGTTTTTTTTTTCTCTCCTTTGCTTTCATTACCTGTGTCTACCCAATGTGAATATTGTGTCAATATTGTATAATGTTCTTTCGTTTTCTCTTGTATTGTATACTTGTTATCACCTTCTGTATTAAAAGTCTTGCTGTCAAGCTGCTGCCAAGCGAAAGGGGGCTGCGGCTTAGTCAAGCTGTTTCTCAGCTTTTTCTGCGCCTCCGCTGTCTGTATGTTTACAAGGCAGAAATAAAGAATTTGAATTTGAATTTGAATTTTGAACACATTGGAGTCAAATTGCAACTATGAATACTTTTCGCGGCATGGAAAATGGAGCGTGTTTTTCAAATGATCGAATGATTTCCTCACGCAAAGGAAAATGGCTGGAATGGGCCGGAAGTAGAGGATTTCCCCGCGTAATAACAATGCTAGGGGGAGTTGTCATTAGCAATCTATTTACATAACCTCCTAAGCTACTATGTGTGACCGATCTGTGGACATGTCTGCAGTGCACAACGTTTTCTGCATTGCACCTAATCCCTGTCTGAAGGAGGTTTTACAAACCAGCGCGATGTTTTTGAGGCTATAGTGCGTGCTGAGACCACGTGGGCATCCGCGTGGTTATAGGGGGCGCTTACATTTCACCTGATTATTTTTCAACATCGTTCGCGGAAGAATGCGTATGCAGGTAACTTGTGAGCCACAAGCCAGCTTATCTGATAATTAAAGCTCTGGAACATCTGATGTGGGCACGATTTTTGGAGAGAAGATTCCAAGCATAGCGACGCTATTCCTCTCTTGATAGTCTTGGAGTGCGCCGAGTCATACGGCAACAACTCCTTCTTTGCTCGTGGGTAATAGCCCCAGTCCGTGTCTTTGTTTGCGCTATAACATTTCTAAAAAAAGGATCTCACAAAACTTCTAGCGGCACACTGCATCCGCGAAGGGTCCACGCCCGTGCTAATGGTGAACTACAAATGCAACGAAATATTGCCGCTCCTGTGCCAGCGGAATCCTCTGCTTCGGTTGTCCAAAGACACGAGCATGATGCCTGATGCTTCCTCGAGCGCCCTCAGTAGTCAATATTTGCTTCCCTCAGCTGTCAACAACATGAAAATAGCTTAGCGGGTATCGTCGTCGCGAAACATATGTGACAGACTTCGCTGTCGCGTCCACCCACCACTCACATCCACTCATTGCCACTCACGTCCACTCACAACCACTCATTGCCACTCACGTCCACTCATTGCCATTCATGTCCACTCACATCTACTCATCAAACAAGTCCACTAACCACTCACCTCTACTCACGCTCACATCCACTCACCCTCATCTCCACTTACACTCACATCCACTCACTCACACTCATGGCCACCCATGCTGACATCCACTCACTCGCACTCACACTCATGACCACCAGCACTCATATCCACTCACTCGCACTCACACTCGCGTCTACTCAAACTCACAACCACTCACTCGCACTCACACTCGTGACCACCGACACTCAAATCCACTCACTCGCACTCACACTCACGTCCACTCACACTCACGACCACTCACTCACACTCACACTCACAGACGTGAGTGTGAGTGTGACTGAGGCGATATGAGTGCACTCATGAGTGAGTGTGCCGACCTATGCCCGTGCCTCGCAACGTATGCATCAGCAAGTGTCTTTCCTAGACGCATGTGTTATGTTTTAGGGGGGCACCGAGGACACACTGCTCCCGAAAACGAAGCTTCTACGAGAGAACACAAGCGTCGCCATCGCAGACCGATTTCGCAGGCACAAACATCTTTTCGGGCGACGATCCCAGACATCTCGGCTCCACCGCCATCCACTTGAGAACGCAATCACTGAAGCCATTTTCGGTGTAGACAGGCGTCAGGAGTTTGAATCAAGCGGCGGAAAAAATATCTTAATGCGCAACTTCCTCAGCAATAAACGCGTCTTTTGCTGCCGGACCAAACGTCAACACAAGCAGAAAGAGCCGCAGGATAGATTTTTACTTAGATCGAGAATTAAAAGGAGTGCACCTTTTAACGTCCGTCCGACGACGGCCGTCTGAAGGCGAAAGCAAAAAGGAGGCGCCAAAATGAAACGGTATATCACCGTCTAGACAGCGGTGTTCCTTAATATGAGCCATAAATTCAAGATTTTATGGCACAACCTATCAGCGTGGTCAATTTCAAAAACGCCGCCATATTGCATCCAAAGAGTTCCTTCAAGGATAATAAGGCCTATGAGAGTGAAGTAAAGGGTAAATGAAAAATCAGTACATTCTGTTTGTTTGTTTTTTGCTTTCTGGCGTGTTGCACTGGTGGTAAGAGAAACGGGCTGAGGTAGTTTCGACGCAAACGGCTCGGAAGACAAGTGACACGAAAAAGGAACCGCGCTGCAAATGTCTTCGCGAAAAGAAAACGGGGGGTGATGTAAAGTGCTGTAAATAGGGGAGAGTCTTTCCTCTTCCCCAGCGAAACCGCGAACTTCTAAATCTAGCCACAAGACGCTGCGATAGCTGGCGGCTTTCTCGTATGCGCGCTCTCAGTTGACATCTTGCCGCAGAAAATCGCTTTGCACGAACCAACTCGCACATCCAGCCGCACGACCAGATCCCCCCAGCGCTAAGAAGCAATGCCCTACTTAAAGGGGCCGCTGTTCAACGACAGACGCGGCTGCGTGTCGGTAACAAAACGTCTTGACCCGGGGGGAGTCGAGCCAGCGGCGCGCGACACTTTCACAAGTCGTCGACGACAGAGAATGGCCGAACCCAAAACGAAGATTAACGACGGCTCAAAAAGAAAAAAAAAACAACAACAAAGAACCGGCGTGTACGATTCGCGTAGAGCGGCGGCGGAGCCAAGCGAAAGAAGACAGCAGAGGGCGCGGAGAAGAGCAGCAACGTCCGCATGCGAAGCACACACAGCCGTCGTTCAGGGTCCACGCGGGACTGGCTGCGATGCTCGAACGCGCTCAGGAACAGACGCCCGATCGATGCAGCAATGTCACGCGGAGCAGGAAGCAGAGGGCTCCCGCTTCCTTCCAGAAGCGCAACCTGCCCGAGGAAACACGCTTTGTGGCCCGCGAGCGGCATATTTCTCGCTCGTCCCTACGACAGCCGTTTCACGAAAGCGGTTAACAACAAAGAACGCTGCAAACTGCAACGCCTTTCTTCAGGCATCGGTTCCAAGACGAAAATTTAGCAGCCAGAGAAGCCGCGACAGCGGTTAGTGAAAGGAATCGAAGTAGGAAAGTGGGGCGACTTTATGAACCCACCAATCAGCGCCAGACGCCCGGAAAGGACTTATCTGCTTTGGCTTATACGTATGTCGCCATGCACGCCGTGTGCGGGACATCCGGCCAGATGCGAGCGCTCATGGCAGGATTAGTGACATGATTTAGGGATAATCGCACACAACACAAAAACGAAGAAACAACTGCCCCTCAAAGGAGGCCATCTACCTAATGCCGTCGACCGGTTTCCATGACGTCGTGGTTAATCCGATTAAGCCTCCTTTAATCCCCTTTCGTCTGCCACCCCCTGCGATGCCACTCTGCCAGGTCCACGGAGATTAACCACGATATCATGAGAATCGGTCGACGACATTGGCTGGACGGCCTCCTTTGAGGGGCATTTGCCGCTTCGCTCTAAACTTGTATATAGTCTGGCATGCATGGTTTCCAAGGGCTAACGAAAGAACCAAGCAGCAATGACCGGTTTGTTGGGAGCTACAGGCGAATCTGGACACATGCGTGCGCATGGGCAGCTACCCTGCCTGCACTTCGCATTGCGGTGACCACTGACTGCGTTACCATGTGCCCACTCTTTCTCGCTCTATAAGGAGGCAACACCTTGGGCGGACGCACCGAACATAATCGGCATGCCTTCGACCACGAAGCCCACCCGGAGCACAGAACTGATAAAGTCACCCTCTGCAGCAATCCATAGGTTCTGCTCAATGCTCAGGGGCATCAACGGATCCAGCTTCCTGTGTTCGCCAACCATCATCATCACCTACAACGGCGTCAACGATAACTAACACAGTTTCCCCAATTACCCCCCCCCCTCAGTGCTCCGGTGTAGTACGCTAAGCGGCCTGTAGTCGGAACTGGAGGAAACCGCAACATCGGAGAGTATAGTCCGGTGCCGATGCCAGCTTCATTTCACATGCACATTTGTCTGAAACGACAACCCCTGCGCTCCATCTTCGCTGGGAAAAAATTATTAAACTACTACAAAACGAAACTCTTCGCTTAATTTATAGAAACCTGACGAGTCCACAGTAACAGGCTCCTTCGCGGTGCGCTTCTTCCGAAAACTTTTTTCTAGAATTTCGCACTGACGACAGGCACTGACCACGAAACAGGGTAGATAAACTAAGCTTAGCGCGCTACCATTATTATACAAAGCTCCACGTTCAAGCGGCCTGGTAGGTTTAGTTCGAAGCAAAGTTTTCTCGGCCTGGGCCTAGCTAAATTTACGGTAAAGAAACTACGCACACTATGAGTCAGGCGTAAATTACTCAGATTAACAGGAAACCTTTCTGTTTAAAGTCCCCGCTTAAAATTCAAAGTCAGAAAGTACAACTATTTCGTCGGCATGAGCCAGACATAAAATGTGCTGAAAAACTGTAGCGCTCGAGACAAGGACAAAACGAAGACGACACAGGCGCTAACTTTCAACTATCTTTATTGCAATGCCCAAACAGCTTTTAAATACGGCGAGAGGATCAAGATATCGTCCCACAAGCCTATCACACCGCAAGTCACTTCACATTTTGTTCGAGTCATCAAGAAAAATCATCTTTGATACAGATACAGACGGGATGCTTACACACTTATCTTTTAAGTTTTTTATTCGTCTTGCTTCAATAACCTCCCGTGTTAGCTGCTTCCTGCTTTTGTTAATCACCTGACATTCATCGAACTTCGGCATGCATATATCTGGTTTACATTCCTCACAGTGTTCTGAAAGATTGCCTTTTCCATTTTCTATATTCTTATTGTGCTCGCGTAGCCTCTTGTTTAGGCATCTCCCGGTTTGGATAAAGGAACCCTTAACACATGACAGTGGCAAGGAATAGAGGACACCTTCTGCGCAGTCAACAAATTTCTTCTTGTGATTATTTGTACAGCTTTGATTTTTCACAGAGTAAGGATTCGTCATCTTAAATAGTTTCGCCAGTTTATCTGGGGCCGAAAACACTACCTGAACGCCTACTCGTTGGGCTATCTTTTTCAGATTTTGATAGAGATACAGACGGGATGGTTACACACTGCAAGCATCCCTTCTGTATCTCTATCAAAGAAGATGATTTTTCTTGATGGCTCGAACAAAATGTGAGAAGTGGCTTGCGGCGTGATAGGCTTGTGGGACGATAGTTTGATGCTCTCACAGTATTTATAAGCTGTTTGTGCAGTGGAATGAAGATTCAGTTGAAAGTTAGCGCATGTGTTGTCGTCTTCGTTGTGTCCTTGTCTCGAGCGCTACACTTTTTCATCGTGAGCAAACAACTCGCCCAAACATCCGCCCTGATAAAATGTACGATTTCGAGATATGACAAATGACGACATCGAAGGAATATCGTGACCAATTCAAAGAAGCGGATACTTGTTTTTGCTGCGGTCTTCGGAGAGACGCCGCGACCCGAAGAACGGTGCGCTCGTTACCGGCGGTGACGCCGCCGCCGCGGGAGAGGCGACCTGGGCGAGGCGTCGCCCACGCACTCGTCGGGGCCGCCGCCTCGCCCACGGAAAACCCGTACGCGCGCCCCAGCATGTTACTTGGCGCGCATCGCCCGACAGGAGGGGCGGCTCCAGACCGCCAAGGCTGACATGTATTGTCCCCCTCCAGTAACCCCCCTCGTTAGAGAGGGGTTGAACAATTTATGATTCGTTATTGGCTCGCAGTCACCGTCGAGGGGAAAGCCTAACCGTTTCGACAAGAGGCCCTAAGGTATGTTAACGTCCCCAAAATCTGCCTGGCTGCTGATTCATTTTGACCCCCAGGGGTTCCTTAAATCGAATCAAAATGCGGACGTACGTAAGCAGCTAAACACCATTCCTCAGATTAATTGTTGGACACGACGCGAGCTCTTTGCCACAAAAAAAATCAGGGCACAGACACTTGAGACGGCTTACGTGCGGGAATGCGGAACCCATTCCTGTCCCTGTGTGCACTGACACCCCTCCCCCTACTTGCGCGCGCGTATGACGCCACCCGGAACGCTGTACGACGAACGGTTGCACCACAGTTTTGATGCGAAGATTGATTTGAGAAAAGGAAATGACGCAGTACCTCTCACAGCTCACTGGACACCTCAACCGCGTAGTAAGGGAAGGGTAAAGAGTCTGGGAAGGCATACAACTGAAGGTGCATATTGATCGGTTCGAATCCATGTCGCAAGCTAGCCTCCAACTGACTAGCACGTGTAAGCTATATGTATGCAACGAAAAATCTTATGACACCACCCGGTATGACAGACGGTTGAGTCCAAATTTTGGCACGAATGTTGTCGGGAGAAATGGTGCCACATGGAGGTCGGCCAGTGGCGAGTATAGCCGATCGACATGTGTATTGTCTGAAGTGGCGGAGCTCTGCTTGCTCTGTGCGTCATACGGCCGCTTGATGACGTCACCCTATTTTTCTTGCCATCTCTGGGATTTTTCGCACGATCTGCGAGTATACAGACACACACGCCGCCGGGTTCTCTCGTAACGGGACTAGTAATGGTTTCGCATTAACAGAAAATGAAGAAGCGACTTCGAATCGATGACCGGAAGTGTGAAACACAGCTCGTAGAGCGAAACACAGCTGCAGGGTTCTAAATGGCCGTTTGGGAATTTTAACTATAGGCACGCTGATGCTCAAAATAAATAGCAGCAGAGGAGAACCAACCATGTTCCCGCGTTCGCTGCACAATTTGAAAAGCTCCATACTTGCTCGTTTTTCCTGGCTCCTGAAAGCGATTCTTCACGGCCCGTAATGGTGACCGCACACAGTAGACATCCCAAATGAGGCCCAACAAATCAGACAGTAGCTGCAGACAGGGAGCGCCTGCAGTCCGCGCACGTGGTCAATGCGCGTTTCGCCAGTCAGCTGTCCCACGTACTACCTTGCAGCCACAAACCGTGCCCACCATTCCACCGCCATGCAACACCACGAAAGGTGCAAGCCTCCGCCGAGGCAGACAGCGTCACGGCTGCGCAGTGAACGCGCATAGTCTTCGTTTAAAGAGGCGCCGCTGCGTCTGTCGGTCCGGAACCGCCTGCGGGCGAGGAAGAGAAGGATGGACCGTCTGATCCAGCCCCAACACAGAACCTTTTGTCTCGGCGAGAAGGCAAGCCGCCTGATTAGCGAGACGAAAACAGGTGCCGGCGCAAAACGGCAAAGGCAAGGATAGATCGACCACGCTCAGGGACGGCCTTCGGCCAGCGGGCGCAAAGCAGCACGGCACACGGAGGTCGCTGATCCTCGCTGAGGACTCGGAGTTAATGGCGTAGAAAAAAAAAAAAAAAAAAAAACTCGCCGCCTCTGGTTCCCCCCCGATACGTTCCGGCGACGACCTTGGGCGATCGCGGCAACCGGGGGCTGCCTTCCGTCGAATCGCTATCGCCGCAGCGATCGACGATGCTTGCGCGGGCAGCGACTACGCGCCTCTTGCGCCACTGCTAAACTGGGCACAACAGACGGCCGCTCCTGCGCCGCATCAAAGGCAGCAGGCCCCACGAGGACACAGGCTGCAGCATTAACCGCGCGAAGTAAGCGACTGCTCATGAAAAAGTCACTGCGATCTAGTGACTGCGTCGCTCTCTGGGACACGACTTGCAATATTCGATAGAGACTACACCAGCAGCGGAAAACAGGACGCCTCAGCCTTGCTTCACTTATGCGAACAATGGACGGACGAAGAGGCAGCGCCGCAGAAATCCGGTGAAACAGTCACTGCGTGTCGTGCGGTACTGACTAACGACAGGAAGAATAAAAGCAAGAAAACGAAACGCCTTCAACGACAGCCGTGGCGCACTTTTCGCACTGCAGTACAAGCACTGCGCAACACGCAAAAGGCAGCGCGCAGCCATCCATCGAAAGCATGTAGCGCCGGCTTAAAAGGCGCTCTCGAAAGGAACAAAAACTAAGACAAAGGCTGTCAGCAAAACAAGATAACGGGCGAGGGAAGGCCCGCGGCGTTTTGTCAATGACCGCCCGCGAGTGGCAAGCGAGCGATTCCGAACGGTGGATCTTCATTCACGCCACACCGCGCGGCCGGGCCATTTCTGCCCTCTTCATTTTTTTCGTTGTTTCTCTCGGCGGCAAGAAGCCAGCCACGACTGCAGCCGTTTGGCAACCAATCGATCAAACGAAATTCGGCGCCGCTGCCGACAAAGCAGAACGAGCACAAGGTGAGAGAGGCAAGGTACACAACAACAACAACACGATGGCCGCCGAGACGTGCGCTGAGCCGTTACAGTGCGCATGCAACGGAGCCGACGATGAGAATAACGGGGAGAAGAAGCGGTTCACAATGGCGGTCTCTCTTTTGCTCTGCTTTCTATTCGTTTAGCGCACCGCCTCAGTCCAGACCACCCCTGCAGCCCCTTGGCACAGAAACGGAGACTATACAGGTTGCAAAAGCACGGGGTATTTGAGGACTTTCCGCTACACTGCTCTCTCCCCGTTCGGGAACACTCAGCGCGCTCCGAAAGAATGTGCAGCCCATTCTTGAAACGCGCACTAGAGAAGAGGAGAGCGAAAAACGGAAGTGACCCCTCGCGAACGCGGCGGAAAAGCGGCCCAGGACTGTCGGACAATGGTCGCAGTGCGTGGCAGACCAGAGAAAGGAAAAGGCAGCAGTCGGAAAAAGAAGGCAAAAGAGACAGCCCCGCTCTATAACCACTCGCAGCTCTCAAACGAGCCGGGCGCATGAGCTCGTCAAGACAGGATGTGGAGTGCAGAAAACCAAGCTGCCGATGAATTACAAAACAAAGAAAGAAAGCCTGCCTCTGTCTGAAAACTATTTGTAAATCTACAGACTATTCCAGGCACGTTCCCAATGCGGCAAAATGCCTAAACCGCGGGGCGTAGCATATCAACTACCTTCATCGAAAACAAGTATAACAGTCGATAGCTCCTCAGAGGCGGCGATACGGAAACGTGTCCTTCGCTCTCAGAAGGAATGCGAGATCCCGACAAAGGTTGAGGAATTTCTTCGCACTATAGCGTAGAAAGTGCTATGACAAGAGTTTTGAAATTGAAATAAAAGTTACTCATGCACTGAAACAAATGCTCTGGGAACAGACTGCTCGTACGACAATTATTTTCTGTGCTTTTAAGATTTCAGGCAATCTGAGGAACTCCACGAAATCAGAACACACCCCTACAGGTATACGTCGAATGGGGCCCCAGGACACCACGAATGCATAACGTGAAACAAGACGGTAAGCACACCGTCTGGCGACAGGAGCAACTACAACTACCCGGACCAGTCGGCCCACTCTGTCGCCACCAGGAACGCAACCTTCGTCACGGAGCCGACCAGCATGCGGTACACATCTAAGATATCACGAAGCTGAAACCCAGGAGACAATTTAGAGGATGGAATCACCCGCACCGCAGTGACTCGACAGAGCGGACGGAACTCTTCCTCAAGAGAGTTCGTGCCAAAGCAGCCCTTAACGGGAACAATCACCTCCAAATGGGACTGGCACAAGAGGTTGGCAATGACGGCGCCCAGGGGACCAGACTATCCCGGTCCCGCCGTAAACGGTCTGCTCGAGATGAGTAAGGCGCATAATTTGCATATATACTACATAATGCCATTTCGCCCCCATTTAGCCCGACAAAGGAACAAGTACAAACACTCACGAATAAAGACCCGTGAAGACTGGACCCGCAGGCCACATCTGCCAGCCTCTGGATCTTTGGAAATTTTTCACCTGCCAACCGTGGCAGGTCGCAGCTGGCTCTTCCGTGTACCCCCCGTGTCACCTGGCATGTGGCAGGTGGAAAAGTGCGACCCCGCCGATGGGTGTGGGGACATGTGGCTGTTTGCTCTCGCATAAAAAAAAAAAAAAACAGTAATGCGATGTCTTCCAAAATTCTATATGTTTGTTCAACGGAATGATGCGAACACCTGCGAGTATAGCAGTGCATAGTGTACATCTTATAGCATGCCCCAAATAACTAGTTATCATTCCTACTACAGTATAGTCTCAATATCGGTCCCCCGCAGTAGGGAGACGCTAGCGGGCGGCTCCGACTTTTGCTGAACACCACACATCGAAGAAATGCTCCTCCTCACTAGAGAGCAACGTCACAGTGGTGCCAGTCTGAGCAAGTCTCACAGTACGTGCAGTGTTCTCCTCGGAGAATTAAGCCCTTTAAGTGTCTCGCTCCCGCTTGCCTTTAATTACAACTCGTGAGGGCATGCAGTTCTCTTATGGCACGCAAACACGATGCATCCTCCTGCACCCGTGCAACTGCCATGGCCACGCTTCCAGCAAGATTGGAGTGCTATTTTGGAACGCTAAAGAGAAAAAAAGAAGAGAACTTCCGAAACCAGCACCGACAGTCAGGCCATGCAACTTTGCCATTTATTTTTATCATTGCTCTCCAGATATAAAAAGCGACTGGTAAGTACTAAGAAACGACCGATAAGCGCATGCTTTATTTACTCCGGATCGATTACGACAGCCTCCAGCAGGCTTTACGCTCTCTCCATCCTCGCGCTACAAGGCTTCGTTCAAAGCTTGGCTGAACTTTGGAAAGAACAGGAGGCAGGTACCTCACGGCCGTTTTGAGCTAGCTCACGTCGGCGGCAGCATCCGAACGTAGCACGGTATACAGCCGCCTAGAGAACCTAACCCGTGGATTCAATGCTAGCGCATCTCATGCTCGCTCGCGTTTCTGGGCTCGACGGTACCGGACAGAAAGCAGACACGATCAACTAGTTCAGCCGAGCAAGAAGACTCAATGCGAGTGGATTTTTCGTGCCGCGGCGCCACCTAGGCGAGCGCCGCTCTGTGTAGCGGCGGCGACCTTGATTCCAGCCAGCTCCTCAATGGCGCAATCCAGGTCAGGCTGCCAGGAATAGAAATTCCCGCAGGAAAGCCAGTTCGCTCCATTGCCCCGTCCACGTAGCGAGCGCCGGCGTCACTCACCGTGGCCACTGCCGAAGACGCGGGACTTGTGGTCTCGCACTACGCCCGCACATGTCACAGCCGATTACACCGGCAGGACGCGCCCCAACCAACTCCCGACTGCATGGTGAAACTGAGTAGCCGACACTGCCTGCTAAGGTCTGGTTTGGTTTATGGGGGTTTAACGTCCCAAGGCGACTCGGGCTATGAGGGACGCCGTAGTGGAGGACTCCGGAAATTTCGACCACCTGGGGTTCTTTCACTTGCACTCACATCGCACAGCACACGGGCCTCTAGAATTTCGACTCCATCGAAATTCGACCACCGCGGCCGGGATGGAACCGGCGTCTTCCGGGTCAGCAGCCGAGCGCCATAACCACTGAGCCACCGCGGCGGCGCTACTGCCTGCTTAGGCTTAGGCCAAGCCGGAAAACTTGGTCCAAACTCTTGAGGCTAGCACGCGTTCGAGAGCAGTGTCATGTTGGCGCGAAACCTGAGGATGCCAGGATGCAGACAACTGGTAGCGCAGCTTTTCAGCTCGGTATAGCCTACAATGGCACAGGACGTCAAACTCCCACAATTTTTTTTTTTATTTCAGCCGTACACTCAGACCTCTCCGGCATACTGGCACTAGAGAAGTTTGGTGGCACCCGTCCGTTCATAGCTCGCCCGTCCAAGTATCGGATGCGAACGTTTTACGCAGTCGGGCACGATATCCCCACCGTCGTACGCCCCGCGTCTCTCGGACACAAACCGACCAGGCGGAACACGCAACAAAAGCAATGCCGCGTCAGTAAAATCCGCAAGAGAAAAGAATCGTTCCCTCGAGCTGGCACCGTCGAAGGTTTTCTGAAACGCGGCCACGAGACCTGTCTGCTGGAAACAAGGTCGCAAAGGGGAAGTTCTACCAAAGGCAGGGAAAGCAGACAATAGCCAAGCACAGCCGCTCAAAACATGCTAATTGGAGCGGGAAAGCATGCACCTCTAAGGTCGAATAAGTATAATAACGCCTACATCCTGGGCTGCAGTAGAAAAAACTCGTGACGTGCGAAACCATGGATACCGCAACATATCGGCCTGCGGCTTAAAACGGTCTGCGCTGATCGAAAATGCCATCATATACGCTTCATTTCGCGCCTACCGGGAGCACAGCTTCTGCCCATTACTCAGAAATGTTTACAACAGTGTTCCGCCACTTCTATTCCGATTTTCCGGCTTCTGGCACCGAGTCCCGCTGCTGGCATGCACGCATGCCGCATCAGTCATCCCGAACAGACAAAGGAGCCTGCCAACACCCCCGCGCATAATCTCCACGACAGAACAAATGTGTAGGTGTAAAGGGCGCATGCGTAGCGCGCCTTGAAATGCTATCTGAGCGAGCTCCCGCGTGCGTCAACTTTTACGTTGTATCTCTACAATAACCGACTGTTTTACTTTTCTGCGCTTACACAATGCTCGAGCTTGACCTTTCGCTCGCACGGCGCTGTCGGCAACCGCTCTGGAGATGCCAATCTCTCCGAACGCCTCCTCCTCTCCCCCGCCAATAAAACAATGTTCGACCCTCGCTCCGTGCACTACGAACGGCCGACGGCGTTCACTGTGCGCGCCTCCCGGAGGAGCCCGCGGAATCCGCCCCGGCGCCCACCGGCCGGAACAGCTCCTCGAAGAGCTGCCGACGACGCACGAGCAGTGCTGCGCGCAGAATGGGCACGTCGCAACGAAGCTCCACAATCGGCCGGAGCCAGCGATCGCGGATTAAGAGGGAGCGACGAGCCAGCGATCTTATCCGAGCGGGCAGCTTTTCAAGGTGGCCGATCGCGTGCTCGACGGGCCAAGGCATAGAACCACAAGGGAAGGCCGCCAAACAAGCACTGGCCCCACAAGAGCGCGCGCCGATGGGAACGGCACGCGGGGCCGACAGCTGCGTGTCCTTTTTATCGCCACTAGTACGCGGTCCCTACCTGCTCGGTTTTTAGTTTTCTTACCGAGCGACTAAAGCAGAAACCGTGGCGCGAGAGCACAAATCCAACTCCGTCGCGAGTCATCTCTTTCGCAGCAGACTTCCCGCATTACCGGTGTCTGTGGCTGAAGAGAAGCCAAGCATGCCGATAAAGGTCAACAGGCTCAAACAATACTAGCGGGTGACGCCGAAGGCATTCTGCTACTTGGGCATTCCCGCAGAGAGCAAGCGTCGACAGCTGCACGGCGCGACACACCTCTCACCCTTCCACGAGCCGAGGCAGGGAGGGGCGCAGCCCTTTCTGCATTCCCCGCGAGCAGTCATGCCCGCAGACAAAAGGAGGCACTAAAAACACGAGCACATTTCTATTCCAGCACTTTTCAAGGGAGTGATGAAATCGGTGGTAACAAGAAGAAGCGCACACAAGTCCAGCAAGCTCCCGGCGTTAAAAAAAAAAAAACTAAACGTTTGAACACAACGCCACCAGAGAGGCACCGGTAACGATATAAACGTTGCCATAGAAGGCAACTCGTAACGAGCAAACAGAGCCCCGGGGATCGGCAGCAGCGTTCGCCAATCGGTCGCCACGGGGAAGGCCACGTTCTCGACGGTCAGGAAGCACCCACCACAATGGGCCGCGTAGGGTAACAAGCATCCGCGCTCCGGCCGCAGAAGGCCACCGGGCGGCCGTTTTTGTGAGGATCGCCACCGCTCTCTTTTCTTTCTTTGCTTTCGCTCGGTATGCGCGGCCGACAGACACATTCGAGCGCGTCTCTCCATGAAAACCCCGCGCGCCGAGCCGCGTGGGAACTGTACCAGGAAGCGCTTTGCGATGGAGCGGTTCGAAAATAAGCGCCGCCAAACCGGTCTTCTCTCGTACGTGCGCGCGCCGCGGCAGGCGATGAGAGGCCGTTTTTGACGGCACCGAGCGCGAGCAGCCGCCGCCCTTCGGCGGCATGAACGGGCACCGTTTAGCGCGCCTCTTCCCGAAAGGAGAGTAGATCGCCACCGAGCCCTATCAAACAAGAAAAATCGAGAAGAAAAAAAGTGCACTGTTGCTACAGCGAAACTCAGTAGCCAAAGTAGTGTTAACAGCCGAAGTTTAGCCCTCCTCAAAATCAAAATGGAAAATTTAACCCAGAGTTCACTCGCGATCTCCCGTTTCCCGAGCTCGGGCAAAAGGAAATCGCTCACCGTGAATTGCGCAAATTATTTTGCTTTTATCAGCAGATGGATCGTAAGCAATATTAATCAGGCAATAATACCTCGTGGCTCCGCATTCTCAAAAGATAAGAACCGAAAAGTCCGACCGCTAGTCACGTTGTTGTTAGCCTTTCAAAATATTGCACATACCCACTCTAGGGGATCAGCCAAGAATCGGGAGGCATAGGTAGCTAGTCATAGTGCAGCTAACAGATGTCTCTGTCATGATATAAAGAAAAAGACAGCATATCCATTGCTTGCGATGAAAAATATTTCATTACGAAAATTTGAGAGAGAGTTGGCAGCACTATCGCCGGCGATGAAACCTCTGTCTTGTCTTCCACTGCGTTGCCGCAGGCGATGATGCTGCTACAGACTCGCACGAAAATGCGTACAAAATTAAATAAATTCAGCCAGGAAACAGGAGAACGAGAAATTTTGGGCACACGTTTTCTGCGTTACTACTTCGGAAACGAGTAGGCAAAGTTATAAAACAGTTGTTTTGCTCGCACAAAGCGCTTCGGCTACTCAGCAGTGCAATGCCGAGGTCGATCTCGGGCAGCCTTTGTGAAAGCTCGATCCGCAAAATCGTTCAGAACAAACCCGGTGCCTTCAGAGAAGCCTGAGGAGGAGCGAATCTCCTCGGCCAAGGCGAAAACGAAAGTTACAGACGGGCACCTGTCGACAGCCCGCACTGGGTGGAATAGTCACCTATGTCCGAGCTAAAAAGACCAATGCACGTCATCTTTTCACACAAATCTGCGGCTTACTTCTACACAGTCAAGTTCCGACGCTGAGCAATCGCGAGAAAATCGCCGTTGATGAGCAGGGTCGGCGCGAGACGAGGACGCCAACTTGGACGACATGCTCTCTGTGGTCGCTCCAAAGGAAGGTTAAAAGTACTCCCTCATACAGCTGACAAAAACACCGAATCCGAAGCATCTGAAGCACAACATGCTGCACGGTATTACTTGCCCGAAAGCGACCCAGATCGCGCACAATGGTCCATTTCGCGACATTGTTTAAATTGAGCGATTTATTGAATAGGAGCGGCAAGTCGAGGAGTTAAACCGTGGCAGAAATGTGAATGCCGTCAATGCGCTCTCGAAGCAATGAGCACTGACCAGACGTCACAACGTCACAAGCGAGTGTGGTTGCGGACACCGGCCTGCGGGACAGCACGGAAGACTTAGGAATAAAGCTTTCAACACGAATGCGCACCCAGCGAAAACCCGTCCGTTGTGCGCACGTCAGAACTCTTGGGCTACGCGGAAGAGAGTAAGGAGGATAATGGTAACTGCAGGTTATCAGAAAAAAAGAAAAAAGACGCCGTCTCATTCTCGCTAGACATCTTAACCACGTAGCAAGGGAATGGTCGAAGAGGGAGGAGGACGCCGCATTATTACCGACCTTGGGGACGTCTTTAGCGCGCACAGCACACGTGCCTCTACTGCAGTGCGCCTCCATAGGCGGCCGCGCGGCTGGATTCAGTCCCGCGACCTCGTTTCGTTCTCAGCTGCCGGACGAAGCAGCGGGTCGACCCAGCAGAAAACGCGCCTGACGGGTAGAACCCCACCAGGGACCAAGCGACTACGTCTTAACCATTAATTCAGGACGCATGGTTTTCTTTGCAGTGATGCGCTGGACAATGGTAAACATGAGTCGCGACGTGGAATTCACCTACGCCAGCTGAACAATTTATAATTTATTTTTTCTACTAGTATCCTTTCGGTTTCAAAAACGAAACGACAACTGTGACGTCACAGACCATGTGAGGTCACGTGAGGCATGCAAAAACTGCGATATAATCGCTGCTTGTTTATAATCATTTTAACTCGTATGTATGCAGGCTTGGGTAAGAGCAGATGTGAATTAAAAAGAAGGCAGCGCCATCCCGCATTTTTGGAATGCCTCACGTGAATTGAACGCGTATCTTACGTCACAGCCGTCGTTTGGCTGCCAAAATCGAAACCGGAACAGCACGAGAGAAAAAAAATCCATTATAAATCATTTAGCGCTTGTTGGCGCAATCCACGTGGCAGTAATGTGTCTTCTAATGTGCTGCGCACCACACTAAAGCGAAAATTTGGTCCCTACTACTCCATTAATCCCTTCCAACTAGTAAAATTGAAGTTAATGCTAAATGGCTTGAGGGTATAGCTACTGGTTCCATAATTTACTAATGTGCGCCGTCTCGTGTTGTATAAAGAAGGCCTGCTCCATCTAGAACTCCCTTTCTGCGTATGACCGCCAGGTTGCAACCTTCGCAAGCTTCGTGGACAGCTTCGCTGGCGATGAGACCACAGAACAGACGGTCGCGCTAAGCGCCAGAAAGGGCCTCGTTCATCGCGAGGGGATGGATTGTGCGTATCTATGGACTTGCATTTGTCAAAGGACACTAAATGCGTCAATGCCTCACAGAATATATGCTGCGCATTCATGGTGCAACCGTTTTCTTAGGAAGAAAATGCCCACTGGTCATTTCCCGAACAGTTTCGCTGCAAATGCGTCTTACAGAATACAGGCTGTGGTTTATAAAACTGAGAATGAGTCTCGCGCTGACTGCAACAAGCGTAGAAGTGTTTGTACAAACGGCCATGAAAACGATACAGAACAGCGAAATGCAAGTTACACAGCCGATCTACGATAAGTCGTGGTACCGGCGCAGACACCTGCAACTGCAAGCATCGAGAAAATTATTCGCGTCGTTTCAGGCGTCTAGCGACGACTATAGCTGTCGGCAAGCGAAACTATGACATGCGTGCGCAAACACGAACTTGGAAGCGAACAAAGTGAACTACTGCACACACTCACTAAACATTACTTTCACCATCGCAAGTTTTAGGAACCTACCACTACAGGCGATTATCAGTGAGGTGGAAAAGGACAGACGCAGCGACCTTCAGCTAAGCAGTAGTCTCCAAAAGCAGAGCGCCCCTGATTTTCACAACCTCTTTCGTCACTAGAGCCTTCCATTACCAGCACGTTGCTTCAGCTGCATTCCCAAAATAGCCTACACGGTGGTTCCAGAAGCCACTGTATTCGCGTGTCATTCAGTCCTGGACGAGAAACCGGCGCAGCGTCCGCGACTCCGGGCCTCCGAGGGAGGGAGCGAGGTCGCCTTGTGCAAACCCCAACCGGGCGCGAGGGGGCCGAAATTAGGCCCGATAATTTGTACTCGTCCCGTAATGGCCGTGCCCCCTCGGCGACCGAACAGAACAGGTTCCCCGACGGCGGGGAGGAAACCAGTGGCCGCCGCGGACCACGCGAACAACCTGGCGTGCGCGCACCGGAAGGCACTGGGCATTATGCAACACAGCCGATGGACTCCCCACGCTGCCCGTTGCAAACAGTGTGCCTGGAAGTGGCGAGAAGGAAGGGTTCAAACACATCCCGGCAGGCATCCGTCCTCAAGATAGCGTACAAAGGACTCTTGCGCACAAGGCTTAAACCCCACGTAGGCCTTCCAAGTTTTAGCCTCCTTCGGTAACCGCTGCTTATGCTTACACATCGTCCTTTTTGCTAACTGGCTTCCTCCCCGGCGCGTGACAACTGCCCAGTCTTCAAACTGTGGCCCTTGACGGAAGTGACAGCCTCGCACGATACAGTACCCGCCACAAAATGCCGCCAAGGGAAAATTTACAAGGGTAAAATAACACGACACACAATAAAAACTTGGCACTCACATAGACGATAAGCATTAACGGATGATCTGTGTGCAGCCACCCTTTACTCGTATTTGATGCTCTGGGAAGCGTCTTTAGCACTGATTGCCTTAAACACACAAATCAAGCTAAGAGGGTCAAATTAACGTACCGCCACAACGAAAATTGCTTTGGCGGCGTACAAGGACGATGAACAGCTGTTTCTCAGCTCATCACGGTGCTCCCGACTAGAAAGGACACCTACTCCACCCAAACGGCGAATACGCATGTCCTGACAGCAGACCAAAGAACAGAAGCAGAGGAGAAGATGCCATCCGGAAACAGTAGCAGTAAGCGTCTGGGGGCACGACAACTACAAGCTGCGGGGACAGAAAACGAAGGGTTTCGCACGCATCAGCCTGTGGACAGTGAGCGCGGCAAGACACGCGTATGCAGGAGACCCAAGTGAGCCTTCCGAAGACGCAAAAACAAGACGGCAAAGGGGTAGCGAAAGGCTAAGCGCCAAGGCCGGCACGCGAGGGGCCCCGGAGCAGCAGTGGAAACCAAGAAACTGGTTCGGCGAGGGGCGGACGAGGTCGTCGTTCGTGCAGCGCCCTTCTCGCCTTTCGGCAGAGGATCCACCGCGTGATGCACGGCCGGCCCGGGCGCGCAACCTCCCCCCGTGTGTGCGCCACGCTAGCTGGTGAGAGCCAGTGCTGCGGGCGGCCGCTTTCCCTGGCACATGCCAAACCCTGCGACCGGCCGGCGCCACGCACACCGACATCTGACACTCCATCTCTCTTGTTCAGTGCATGGCTGAAGAGGCTAAGCTTTGCAGCACTCATTGATCACAGCGAATTCCGAGGCACGCTCCTGATCGGCCGCCAGTGAGAACTGAGCGAAGCTTTCTCTCAAGTGGGGGAAGCTTCCTACAGAAATTTATCCTCTGCTTCCGCGGAAGGTAAAGATGCACATATCGCTATTGCATGGATTCTCCTGGCCAGCCGCAGCATGTACAAGGGAACCGCATACGTCAGCATCGTAATGGTAGTGCCCATACCACCTTCAAACACACTTCATGCCTCACCCCTGCGTTGCTTTCAGCCGTTGCTCTGGCAGCACCGAAAATAAATGCCACCCGCGAAGACTTTCCACACACCTGAGAGACCCTGACAACACAAAACGTTTAGATACGCGGATAGCCTACAGTAACGTGCCTGCAGTGCCAAAAGATGAGAGAAACGATCGGAGACTGCACCCTAAACGAAGGACTTCTATCTGGGCCTCTTTTAAAACCACACACGTTCGCCGGCTGCCTTCCCGGGCGCCGCTGCTTGCACTTCGGAAAGTGGGGAAGGTGGCAGATGGAAAGCGCGCAGCGAATGCCCGCCGTTCATCCTAGAGGGTTGAAGAGGGCGCGAAAAACCCAGCGCAATACGCACTTCATACTCTACGGTCCCTTCAACAAGAAAAAAAAAGGAGGGGGGGGGGGGGGGGTGCAGGCACCCGCAGGACTGCCAAATAAATCCCATGACGGCCGAGAGTCGCCGTCAACGGTGACGCTTGGACAGACGGCAGCCCCTGCTTGGAAACTTTTCCGTTACAGGGGAAGGAAGAAAAGGGGGGGGGGGGGGGGGGGGCAGCAGCGGCCGCGGTTGACGCGTCGCCACTCCCCGTCTTCCATCAAGACAGTTCCTCCCCGGTCCGACAAAACACGCGCACCGGTCCCCGAGCTGCAAAGCCGACGATCGAGAAAGAAAACAAGTGAAAAAGAAACGAAATCGCGTTCTGTCAGAGTGACGCCGGCCGGCGGCCTTGGTTTACTGCTATTGGGTCACGTACGACTAACTTTTCCTCCTCACTGGCACGCGGCGGCGGCGTTCTTTCATTTGCCGACGGATATAGACGAAGGGACGAGGCGGCACCGCAGTGTGGTATTGCACACTACGCTGCTACAGCAGCAACGGCGCGAGGTCACAGCGGAAACGGTCTCGAGACTTATCTCTTTCCTTTTACCGCGTCAGCAGTGCAATCATCATTCAGCGGAAAGTCCGCGGAAAGTCCTCCCCTCACGCACGCAGCTGCGGTGCGAAAAAGCGGCGGCGAAATCAGAGACGCAATGGGAAGGCGATCAAAGTAAGAGCAAAATGTAAAACCAATACTGCTAACGCACATTTCTCGAACCGCATATATCATCGCCCGTCAATTCTTTACTCTTTTGTACTGACTGTTCTTAACGAGGATCATGCCGTGCACATTATACTCTGTGCACGGAACAGAGGGCGAGCACGACGTTGGTGTTGGTGGTGCGGCGGCAACGGAAAAAGCCCTAATACAAACAAAATAAAAAAAACACCTAACTTCGGTCTGCCCATGTCTTCATTTTGGCTCTGTCGAAAAAGACGGAAACCGTATCTTTTATTACGACGTCAGCAGCGTTTCGAGCAGGACTTAAGTTCGAACAGCCGCTAAACCACTGCCTCCCCTTCGCCTTATGCTTATGCACTTCTCACTTAGCAACACAACTCTTAGATGAAAAAAAAAAATTCTGCTGGCGGCAAGCCCCGTTTGCGACACAGTGAAAACACCTCACAACCCGACGAGATGAGTTTACGACATCTGCCAGGCGCGTGCTAGGCCGCCGTGTCGTGCGTGCTACCGTGATCAACGCGGGACCGTTACGGAGAAGGACTAGCCGTGCGGCAGGGCATCTCCCCTGTACACTATAGCTGGATGATATTGTGCGCCGAGCGCCAAACCATACAGAGCATTCATGGTTTCCCCAAAATGCTCCAAGGCAGCTTCAAGTGCCGCACCACTATGTCGACATCAATGGCTGGAAACGGTGCACCACAGAGCACTTCTACTGGAAGCCTGACACACACTGCACCATTGGACAGAGCACGGACTGCACGAGGACAAACGCTAGCAGCTGGCATGCTCTACGTCCTTACGACTTGAAGCAAGAAAAACGCGCTCTGATTCACTTTTCTTTCAATTCCCCGCAGTCAGAGTCAAACCAGTTAACGAAAATTGAAATCTTGAATAGAAATGCTAGGTATGCACAATCTCGCATGAAGGATGAAGACACACAGCGCTGACTATTTAAACCCACAAACGTAAAAATATGCGCAATGTATGCATAACCACAATGGTGCAGTAATACACTCCTCCCTTACGTTCTCCTTCAAGATGCTTTGCAGGGATGCGTGACTTTTCCTCAGGCAGGCGGCCTAAATCGTAACGGTTGCCATAAGAAGGCGGAAACGTCGCCGTCAGTGGCAGAACGCCTCAGCCACCGCGGCACGTTTCATGAGCTTCCGGCCCCCAGCAACGACAATCATGTCGCCAATGCGCCGCAACCGCTCGGGTTCGAAAGAAAGCTCGCTAAGTTAAAATGCGCGCGTGGCAGCTCTTTTGCCTTGACAAGTGCAAAGTTATTAACCTTCTCTAAACGAAGCACGAAAAAAGGCTGGGCTTTGCATCCCCCCTCAGGCGAGCGATGGGATTACGCATAAACGGGCGCCTTACGACGGCATGATGGGTTATTTTACAAGACGGCGTTAGCTAACCTGGTTAACAAAAAGGCGCTGTCACTAAATGCGAGCGTGTTGAAAGACAGCCGACGGTAACGACCGCTCGAGATAGAAACACGCACCAAGAATGCCCGAACACGACTGGAATAATTACCGACCGTTCTATCTCACGCGAGATGGTAACAACTATCTCAAGCGGATACAAAGAAGCAACATCTTCCGCTCTCGCTCAGCACAACAGGAAGGGGCGGTGCGGCACGTTTTAGAGCGCGCCTGAATACCAATGCTGCGGCGCGAAAGCCACATTTTCTTCCATCAAAGAGGCTCCGTCGGCACAAGAAGTCCGAGAAGCCAGTCCCAACGCATCACTTGAGAAAAGAAGACGAAAAGAGAGAGAAAAAAAACGCTGATCCATCGGGGATGAAATTCTCCGCTTCGCCCCCTCGGGTGTACAACGGTGCCGCCGAGGCCATTTACAGTTAGTCCTGTCAATGTTTGGGGCCTGACGCCCGGCGACGAGGCTTAGGCCGCCAACTGGACGCTGCGAAGCGGAAAGAGGGAGCCACCGCAGGCTTCCAGGACTGCGCGGGACGGAGTGCGCCAGTCGATTGGTTCCCGCAGAATAAACGACGAAAACTCTCCGGCGGACGATCTTTTAGAGTGGTTCGGTTACGGCACCTCCGCATGAATTCACAGGTTGTTGAAATTCGGAGAAGTAAACGCGGCAAGAAATTAGTGTGCACCGACTCCCAAACTAAAGACGTGCGAAGCTTCGAACTCTAGGCGGTCGCAGAAACGACAGAACGCGCGAGCTTTGGCATGCCCCGGGAGTAGACTTATCTTCGCTGCACTTCCGCTAAGCACGCAGAAAACGCGCCGAGCCTTTCCCCCTTACGATCACGGGCATTAACAGATCTCACAGCGTGAACGCAGTTTCACTTCCTCTCAAGCACAAAGTTTCAAGCCTTGCGTCAGTCGCAGGAAAAGCAACGCAGCGCAGCAATACCACAAGGTCTGGGCAATGCACTAAGCAGACGCGCGGACACCATCCCGTTCGATCGGAGGCTTAGCTGCATCGATAAGCGGGCCGCGGCACACGGAAACGCGTTCCTGCTGCATCGAGAGGACCTCGTGCGGTCGGGACACTCGCGAGGGCTGAGGCGCTACTCAGCTGCTCCATGTCCCACGCGACGGTTGCGCGTTGTACATCGGCGGAGACAGCACAGCGAGCAGCTGTACGAAGTCTGCCAGAGGTCAGGGCTGTGAAGGAGGCGCGACATGTGCACTCGCTACCGGGCACACCGAAAAAAGGCAGAAGTGTTCTTGGGGCCACCTTCGTTCCCTGTGGGTGCATCCATTAACCCGATTCCGCAACGGCAGCAGAGGCGCCCCTTTATGGCACGCTCCCACCAACGTCAGCAGGCATTCCTGGGTCGCATCCTAATCGGGCGCAGTCAACGGCTGCCGCGTAATCGTGCGTGGGCCTATATACCCGAGAGCCCGCAAGGTGGGAAACGCAACAAATTTATTCTAAGCCCGGGCTGAGTCTAGTCGCTTCAAAGCGGTACTGCGGGTTTCCGTAAAGCTTTCACTAAAACCGCCTAATCTGACGCCGAACAGTTCCAGCGAACTTTTGAATTGATAGCCTGTAGCATACCCAGTAGATGGTAGACCAAATGGCCCCTACTTTAGCCTGTAAGCTTTGCTTCTTTCGTTTCTTCCTTCTTTAAAACAAGCGCAAATAAAACTTTGCCCTTTTTTTTCTAGGCACACATTACGTTTCACAGCAACATTTTTTTTTTTCAATCCTCATTTCAGATTAGTGCAATACATCTTTCACCCGGCACGCGAGGAACTTGGCTGGATAAAATACCAGCCTTGTTGGTTGGTTTATTGGGATTTAACGTTCCAAAGCGACTCAGGCTATGAAGGACGCCGCAGTGAAGGGCTCCGGAAATTTCGACCACCTGGGGTTCTTTCACGTGCACTGACATCGCGCAGCACACGGGCCTCTAGAATTTCTCCTCCACCGAAATTCGTCTGCCGGGCCGGGATCGAACCCGCGTCTTTGGGGTCAGCAGCCGAGCGCCGTAACCACTCAGCCACCGCGGCGGGGCAATTCCAGCCTTATGTTAGGGTTGGCGTTTTCAAGGGGTGCACCTACATATTGCTCATTGTTGCACCTCTTTGTGGTTTGTCGTATAAGGTGAGCACGCAAACTACTGTGCACTTTTCTTTATTATGTTCTCAATACAACTAAGCATTCTAAACGCCTCCACTTACCGCTAGAGCCAATATTTTACAATGTCATAGGGTCTGCTCCATGAAAACTCCTACGGGCTTCTTTACCGTGTTCACTCCTAAGCTGGCATGGTTGCTGGAAACATGTGCGTGCACGGGAAGAGACGCCTTTTCTCGCCTAAACCAGCCGACTCGGTTAAACGGATTGGTACTGGCCTCTGTAGAGCGAACTTGTAAAGGCCGTATTCGGGCCGGGGCCCTAATCATGCAGGCAGTCGAAAATGCAACACGATCTGAAATCAGCCTTTCCCTTTCCTGTACGGAGGAAAACTGAAAACAGCGTTCAGTATCACTCGGCGAAGCTCGCACAGAACGTTAACAGCTCGTCGCAAAATATTCAGATTGTCGACACATTAGCAGGGCGACAAGCTAAAAAAAAGAATTCCAAGGGGCTTTTTTTTTTTTTTTGCTTACAATCGGCACCGCGCTGCCCAAAACAACGCGGATAGTTACTACGTTATTTAGCGGCTTTTCGAGTACCACATCCCAAACGACGCGGTGGCTCAGTGGTTAGGACGCTAGGCTGCTCAGCCGGAGTACCCGGGTTCGAACCACACCACGGCGGCCGCGTTTCGATGGAGGCGGAATGCAAAAGGCACCCGAGTGCCGTGCGATGTGAGTGCACGTTAAAAGATCCCCAGGTGGTCGAAATTGTTGTTGTTGTTGCCTTAGTGGCATGGCATATACCCGCGACGGGGGATAGGCACCTCTTCCTTTCTTCTTTCACTCCCTCCTTTATCCTTTCCCTTGCAGCGCGGTTCAGGTGTCCACCGAGACGTGAGACAGATACTGCGCCATTTCCTTTCCTAAGCAACTAATTTTCATTTTTCAAATCTCAGCTATAATCAGCGGGGTATTACAATCTTCGAAAAGATGAAGGACATTTTAATTTGGTTTCCTGGCAGCCCTCAACGCACGTATGTCTCAGTACGCTGGACACCCAGCAATTTGCCTCGAAGAAATACGATCGCCACGGCGCGAATGACAGGCACACAATCGCTCGCAGAAGGCAATGGCTTCGACGACATGCCCAAACGCTAGCAAGACAGCCATTGAAGCAGCAAATTTCAGAGCGGTTTCGATGTCAAATTAGCGCACTCCATGACTGCCGAAGTGAAGGGCGATTTCAAACACATTTTTGATCACTACAGACGTCTTCACCAGCGCCTAAGTACCGGTACGAGGTGTTACCAATTTTCATTTACCTTTTATACCACGATGAAACAACAAGGCACAAGCGCGAATTGTGCGACGATATAAGTCCCGGCGAACCGTTACATTCGTACCGAGACGCACCCTACCGTGGGCAGCCTGGCCCGCTGGGGCGTGTACGTACAGGCCTGCGAGCACGTCTGCGCTGCAGAGCAGCGGGGCGCGCAACGGCAGCGCATGCGACGGGCGCGCGTGCCACTCGGCGACGGGACGATGACAAGGCCCCAGGAGCACGGGGCCGCTGCCGGCGGCGGCTTCAAGGACAGCCGAAAGCGTACTACGCGACTAAGCGGACCGGCCTCTCGGGGCATACCTCGGCAGCCGGACGAAACGCACAGTTTCTCGCAGCCGCAGCCGGCGCAACAACCTCTCCTGCAAGTTAAGTAGGTACCAATGCACGGAGGCAAAAAATAAAAAGAAACGACGTAGACACCTTTCTTTCATCATCGGAACACTTTTCTTCAATCAGGCAGTCGAAACACCTCAACAGCCACTGACAAAAAAAGGCACCCTCACCCACTTGTGCTTTTGGCCAAACAACACGTTGCAATTAAAATAGCGTTTAGAACTCATCCTTCGGTGCGGCCAGCCGAAAACCGGTCACCCCGTCTTAGTACTTAACGTGCCAATGGCTACAATATTTGATGCCGTTCCAGGCGCCCCTCATCGTGTGCGCTATCGAAGGCGAGCGGCTGGGTGCGACGCGGAAACGCTGGTGGCCACGACTAGCACAAGGAATGACCTGATGCCCGGCTGTGTTCCCTGCACGACTGCAGACATTCACAAAAGAAGGTCATACGATACACCGGCACAATTTATTTCACCTGCGCAGCAATAGCTCAACAACGACGAGTCCATAATAAGGCAGAAAAAAAAAGCAACTGCAAATATTCGCGAGGAAGCCGCACGACGAGAACAAAGACTCCATGTCCAAACGAATGAACTTCTTCACTCGTTCTAACGGAGAGATAAAGTTTTGCCAGGATCAGAGCAGGGTAGAAACCTCGGCATATTTCTAACCCGTCCGCACCGCAAAGGGTGCGCTCATGGGGAAATTGGCGTCGACAAAGTCCGCCAGTGAGCGCGATCCGAGCCTCACCAGTCGAAAGGGGTGGTTACACCTTAAACTTGCAATACAGTCTGGTTCCATACCGGAGGAGCTAGTGGAAAGCATCAAAAATCGATTAAAGAAGTAAAGATACACGGGCAGGTCGGCGGGACACCGGTCGAGCGAGATGCTGCAAGCGACACTGCTTTTTTTTCTCTCCAGACGCGAGCAAGAAAGGCTTGCATTCCGGATTGGGAACGGCCTCTGCGCGCAGCCACGGGTCGACGCGGAACTCACCACCGCGCCTTGTTCGACAAGTGCCGAACGGCGGCGGCATTCCCCGGGCTTGCCTCAGGTGGGGTCAGACAAACAGCGTCGTCTTTTCCCCCCTCCGCCACCCCGCCGGGTAAGGGACGGGGGCGCAACAGGCAAAGCAGAAAAAGATGGCGGTCACTCATGCATCACAGTTCCGCCGGTTCCACTCGGTGCGGCCGAGGAAGAGCGCGGCAAGCCGAGCAAGTCCTCGCGCCAGCCAGCGGCGAGCATCCCGCCGCGCGCGCTGATTCAACGCCGCTAGTTACTTATTCACCCCACGCACTGGATCCCAGACCCGCCGAAGCGCGGAAGAGGCGCCAAGAAAGGCTAAAAAAGATTCCCCCTGCGAGCGGACAGAATGCACAAGGCGCGACGCGGAGACTTTCGGTGAAGACAACGCAGGCGAGATGATGAAACATCCACTTGGCAAGCTCTCCGATCTTGGAAGACGAGCCGAAAAATGCGAGTCGCTGCACCTCCAGGCAACACGACGCACTCGGAAGTGCGGAGCGATGACACGTTGCGCACGAAGTCCGCGCAGAAACGAGTTCGGCTGGATCGGGAAAAAAAGAATTCCGACGATGCCAAGGGGGTAGTTTTTTCGCAGAACGCAGAGTATCAGGCTTCATTACGAGCACTAAACTGGCTTGACCCCTAAGGCCCATGTCACGCTTCCAATAACGCGCTTCGTTAAAGAGCCCTTATCTCTGGGCTCGAAACGAGTGAACGGCGACCTGTTGATGCACTGCGCTGCCAAGCGAACCTCGTAGTAGAGCGCAAGCAGCGACCAGACTTCACAGGCACGCAGTCGCAGTACGTATACGACTCAGTGCTTCTCCGGTAAGCGAGTGAAATGCATGAACTGGCCCGTCGACGTCAATGATGCACACCACATGGCAACACAACTCTTTCGCAGCCACATACCGACGACTAATGAGAACGACATCATAAAGACTGAACAAACCAACGCCTCATTTCAACCAAGAATTCCTTCTTTTCGAGTTGTACTGCGCAGCGGTGAACACTCGCTGTAAAACTACAATCGCATCAGCGAGTGCTGAATGTTCATGTCGCGTCTGAACTTCGCCGTCGCAGCCCGCAACCACCCATCGAGTCTCGATTTGTCACTTTTAAGCGCCTTCCCACAAAACACGGCATGCCATTCATCCGCCTATGCAAGTGCATTCGAATAATAAGATCAAAAGTCTGCCGTGTCTACTCCTTGCAGCTGTCGCATAAACGTATATTCAAAACAACATAGTAGCGCAACGCGATAGCGCACGCTTGTTTGATTGGCCGAGCTATCTGCTCCGCCAAATGAAGAAGCGCCCGCTACATGGCATACGCTCTATTTTGACATAAAAGCGGCAGCATTTGTGAAAGGTACCGGGACATCTAGCATTACACAGAACGGTCTGACATGAGCAAAAATGTAGCGCGATGGCTCGCAGCACCGCCGTGTATCAACTAACCGGACCTGCCACGTTGTTACGGTGGGAGCATGTCCGAAGAGCGAGGGGGGGGGGGGGGGGGGGGGGGTCGACCCGACTGGCACTCGCGCGGTATCATCAGCACGGCAACGAGCAGAGGCTGCGCGGAATGCAGAACTCAAGGGCTTTTACGCCGAATGCTGTCCGCTCCAAAGAACAAGATTTTCAGCGGAAGACACGGGAAGCCCCACAGAAAACCACGCGTTCTTCTGACATGCCGGCAACAACGTGTCAGGGAATGGGACACTCGGCGCGACGCGGTAAACAAAACAGTGTCACCGAGTAACCAAGCTGCGCCTGAATCCCTGCCGTACTCACCTACTTCCGCTGAATCAGTGGCCGACGTTACGCACAGCAGCACGCAAACAGTCCCCAAGAGTACCCGGCGGTTATCCGAAAAGCCCATCTCGGTGGCCGCGCATCAGTTCATCCTGCAGCCGATGAGCAGATTCAAGACTGAGCGGCAACTCGCCGGCGCTTCGCCAGCTTCGACGCTCTCCCCGAGGAGGCGCTGAGCCCGAGCGGCCTCGCGCATGCGCACTTGTGCCGGCGGGACGCGCTCGCTCCGGCTACGTGCGCCTCGCGCTGGCAGCGCCCGACGCGGCGGCGCTTGGCCGCTCGAAGACGGGGCAAGGGTTACTGACTGGAAATCCTCGCCGGGCACGCCGGGCACGCTGGGACCGCCGCACCACCGGGGCTGGTCCTCTGAACCACCTTGCTGCTGTGTTTGCGGTCCTGTTTTTGCTTTCGCGCTGACCGCCGCTTGCCAGGCCGGCGTGCTCTCAGCCTTGCATCCTCTCGTGGAGCGCCGCTGGCGCCGGGGCATGTTTATGCCACGTGGTCCCTTTCAATTTTTTGTTTTTGCGGCACAAGAGCACGCGCAATCCTGTCTGACTGCTTTCGGCCCGACTGCATGGGGCAAGATCGGACATTTTGAAAACAGTAACTTTTAAATGTTGCCCAAAGTAGCGCAACTTGGGACGAATTGTTACACAAGTCCTGATCATATGCGACAAAAGTCTGCAACATACGCACGTATGAAAACCTAGGAGAAAGGAAACAAAGCGCATAAATGCGCACGGCCTCAAAAGCAAAGGACTCATGCTCACAAAACCTAGCAGCTATTCTCTCCTATTATAATTTCCAGCAGTAATGATAAAAGAGATTCCTGTAATTTTAATGCTGTTAAATTACTGATTAAAATAATGATAAAAACTACAGCGCCGAGCTACGATGACAAAAACATTTGAAAGTGTTGCTGATGGCTCTGTCTGGTTGAATAAACATCTGAAACTCAACGCTTATGTGATCGTTCATGTTGATCTGCCCGTTAGTTCCACGCCATTTTCAGTTTAGTAGAAAGAGAGCACTTCACGCATGATACCGCTTTTTCCAGCATAAGTGTTGCATGAGTCTTGAAATGACCACGTGAACAGAACGAATAGGTTGTTTAACTGCACTGCAACGCGTCGGTAAAACCAAAACGTGCGCTGACTCATTTTGCGGTACGTGTGATATCGCATAGGAAACATGTTATTTCAAACAGTGCATACGCGACCGGGAAACTTCGTTTACTTAAGTTTATTGGGGCATTCTGAGAGCATACTAAGTTATTGGGAGCGCAGCCACTAAGGTGGACGGTATGCACAATAACGATGACACGCGCCCGGCTGCAGTACTGATAGAATAGGTTATACTGTAATGGCTGGGACCGCATGTCGGTTTTGCTGAACAGAGGAGGCCGTCAATCGAGCATCCCGGAATTTCCATTTCATAAGACGCTGTGCGAATGCGTACGCGGCAGAAGACTCGCGGACTGAGGAGACGGCACTTGTATGTGCCAAATAAATTCAAACTTATTTTTGCCATGGTAGCTGTACACTTTGGGAATATGGACAAAAAGCCGCGAAGAGTGAAGGCTGAAAAAGTTATGCGATTCTTTCGATGGCCAACCTACCGGTAGCAAGTGTTTTTATAACCATGTCGCGAGCAAAACAAAGCAGCGTACTAGAGTGAATGACACCGTTTCGTGCTTCTTCCATGTACTCAATGCGCGTGATATTTCGCTTTTTTTTTTCCGCCGCCATGTTTCGTATTTATCGACCTAGTGCTATATCATTACCTCCAGCAAATGGTATCATGGCCTACTAGAGGCGATAACACTCTAGACCTCCTGCTCACGTCATCCCCCGATAGTGTAACATGTATAAAACTCCTGCCCGGTATCAGCGATCACAACCTGCTTCACATTACCATTTCATTAGCTATCAAAAAGCGATCATCTGCAAGAAAACTAATCACGGATTACAAAAGAGCAAACTTTGAAAGCATTAATCACAGACGTGATGAGTTTTTGGAAACTTTCCACAGTTCTTATCTAACTCGCACGGTAAATGCTAATTGGGAGTTGTTTAAGAACACATTAGTCAACTTAAAAAAACCAATATATTTCTACAATTCTCGTAAAATCTGACAATAACAACCCCTGGTTTAATAAACGCCTCAAATCACTACTAAATCGAAAAAAAAAAACGACTTTACAGGACTGCAAAGGAGAGCAACAATCCTGAAAAATGGAACCGGTACCACTTATGCGTAAAACAGTACCTAAAGGAGCTAGCTGAGGCTAAGAAGAAATTCCAAACATCTGACTTGCTTTTAATTCTGAGATCCAACCCGAACAAATTCTGGCGTCTTCTATCGAACAAATCCCGTCCTAGCCAAATCGAACTCGCAGATCCCGGTGGCGACACTATTGACCCGGAGAAATGCGCAACCGCACTAAACGACTACTTCGTTTCTGTTTTCACGCCCGCTAACATCACCCCTGTCAATCACACACATATCATTCGTTCACACCCCATGACAGATATAGAAATTAATGCACAGGGCATATCAAACCTCATTAGCTCACTTCCGCTGTCAGTATCAGGTGGCTGCGACGAAATCAACAGCAAATTGTTAAAAAACACTGCATCATTGTCGAGCCGCATACTCTGCCTAATCTTTTCTCAATCACTGGACACTGGGAACATACCTGACGACTGGAAAAAATCCCGAATTATACCGGTTTTTAAATCAGGTGACCGTTCAAGCCCATTTAACTATCGCCCAATATCCCTGACTAGTATTCCTTCAAAACTCTTTGAACATATTATAGCATCTAACCTTATGGCACACCTTGAATCAATTAACTTCTTCTATCCACAACAGCATGGTTTCAGGAAACTATATTCATGTGAAACGCAACTAGCCGAATTTACTCATGATCTATTGCAGTACATGGATGACCATTACCAGATCGATTCCATCTTTTTAGATTTTTCGAAGGCGTTTGATCGTGTCCCTCATAATCACTTGTTGCTAAAATTGTCCGGCCTTGGTTTAACACAAAAACTGTTATCATGGATAGAACACTACTTGAAAGGACGTGTTCAGTGCACATGTGCTAAGAATTACACATCTCCTCTCTCGAGCGTAACATCCGGTGTTCCTCAGGGAGCCGTGTTGTCCCCATTACTGTTCATAATTTACATCAATGATCTGCCCTCCAACATTAAATCTAAACTGAGATTGTTCGCCGATGATTGCATCGTATACCGCGCCATAACTAACCAAGACGACACGTGCACCCTCCAACAAGACCTAAACGCTATCTCACTTTGGTGTGAAACATGGCTCATGCCTTTAAACACGACTAAATGTAAAATCATGATCCATTGTAGAAAAAACCAGCGCTTACAAACACGGACAGAGGACAAGGGAAACAGACTGACGGCGCTGACTTACAACTGAATTTTATTCATACGTACGCAGTCAATTTATACATTTACACAGACATGCGCAAAGACACCTTGTCAAACCCGGATACACTGTTGCCACTCACAAGCGTAAAAATAGAGAAAACAAAAAACAGCAATCATGCATTCAAGGCACGTGTGTCAATACCTCACCCTCCCTACCCAGAATGAAGCAGGCTCATTTCCCTCCCTGACAAGCTAATCGAGGATTTGCTTACGCATCCCTCGCCCTTCCTGATGATGTGAAATGCTTCCGCGATCTCCCTCGTGCGCTGATCATGATGTACAAACAACACTTCCGTGTCAACAAAATACGGAACACAATCACACGTGAGGCAGTGTTGTGCTACATTTCTATTATCTCTGCTGCTGACCGAATTGGCGTGTTCTGTGAGGCGAATGTTGATACAACGGCCCGTCTGGCCGATGTACACACGGCCGCAAGACAAAGGGATAAGATACACCACTCCCTTCCTACAGGCAACGTACTTGTTTCCATGCTTAACTTTGCAAACATTCTTACTATCCTTCCCCTCGCGTTTCCTCTGCACTGCAGCCCCTACTTTTGCTAGTTTATTGGGAGCAGAAAAAACCAGGCTTACTCCGTATCGAGCCCCTACTCTCTTAAGCCTGTGAGATACTGCGTGAATGTACGGCATAACTGCCACATTTCTTTCTTTAGAACCTGTACTAAGTTCTGAGGAGTGGCCCGTTGCCTTCACCTTTTTGGACATCTTTTCAGCACAGGACACGATAAGGGCCTCCGGGTACCCTGCATCCCTGCACCTGCTTGCCTGCGTAAGGAGGCTGTTTCCCATCCTATGGTGGCATGATTTAGTCACAGCCATACCAAGGCGGCTCTTAACAATACCTGTTTTTACCACTTTAGAATGGAAGGAGCCATAGTTGAGCAACGGTTTCGCGCTCCGGGGGGAGTACTCCCAACAGACCACCAACTCGCCCAATCCTCAGTTCTTCTGCAGTAAAATCATGACATTTTCCCGCCTTCGCAACCAGATTAAGACTGCCTACTACCTCAACTCTACACCCGTTGCCTACACATCATCATACAAATATCTTGGCCTGCACATGACACCATCGCTATCATGGATAACACATATTGAAACCATTTGCTCCGAAGCCTCACGTGTTCTCGGCTACATGGGGCGTAGTATCTCCGACTCATCCTCAGACATTAAAAAGCTAGCATATCTCACATTCGTCAGACCAAAGCTTGAATACGCATCAGCCATCTGGAACCCGTCACAATCATACCTCGCCACTAACCTCGAAGCCATTCAAAACCGTGCAGCACGATTTATCACCTCGAACTACTCAAGAAATTCCAGCGTCACCTCAATGAAAAGAGACCTCGACTTGCCGTCCCTCGCATCACGCCGCATCATATCTCGTTTGTGCCTTCTTCACGCATTCTATTATCACCCACGGTCAAGACATGAGCTACTAACAACACCACTACGAAGATCTTCCCGTTTAAGCCACAGCCAGTCTCTAGCACGAATTTCCACCCGCACCCTTGCAATGAGTAGCTCATTTTTCCCTCATGCAATAGTCTTATGGAATTCCTTACCCGAAAACATAGCCGAATGCACAGACAGAAAACAATTCCGTAATAAGCTAAAACTTCAGCCATCCTGAATAGACTGTCCCTTTTGTACTCTTTTGTTACTTAGTTTAGTTGTATTTCTGCGCCTTAGCGTAATTTTGTTTCTCTTCCTCTTGCTTGGTTGCTGTTATTTGACTTAGATGTATGTCTGCATTTTTTACTGTATTTTTTTCTTGCTTTTGTTTTTGCTTGCCTTCATTGTATTTTGTATTTTGCTCTTCACATTTTTCCACGTTCAAGATTTTTTTACATCATGTTAATTCGCCTCCCCCTTATGTAATGCCCTCGGGCCCTTAAGGAGAAAATAAATGAAATAAATGAAAAATGAAATGTGCAAGGGCCCCCATGTAACAGCGTGCTAACCGAGTGTAACGTTCATCGAATGAAATTCCACCGCGTCGATACGACGGCGATGTGCTGCTTGTGAGCTGGGCACGCCTGCTCGCGTCCCGGCTCTGCGCACGCCGGAAACACTTGTGGCCGCAGACCGTAGCTGTGGCCGGAAAGCAAAATGTAAACCGCTTCTGCCATTCTTCAGTCGTGAGGCGTAAAGAGCTGACGTCTAGCAAATGTAGAGTGAATTGTGTCTCGCGACCTTTTCGGCATTTTGCGAAAACGTGCACATCAATTATAATCTGTTTGACTTCATAAGCAGTCAGCTCCAGCACAGATAAGACAGGGTTCCTAACGCACACCAGGCACGTATTCAAAAGGGGGGGGGGGGGGGCCAGGACCTTCCCACCTCTGCTCTTTCAGCAGTGCTCAGCCAGCTGCCAGCCCGCTAGCTACGAAAAATTACCCTGAGCCCCTCCCGAAAAAAAATTCCTGGCTGTGTGCCTGACGTACACACTGCTTGTTTGATACTTTTCGCTGGCGACACGTCTGCCGGTTCAGGCTCCTTGACGCACTTTTCTTAAAAGTACACTGAAGAGGAATCTGAACCCGTATTTTTACCGCTGGAACTCGATCTACACGTTAAGAGTGTTCTTAGAAACTTCGAATCAGTGCCCTGTGCGGCCGATTTCCCTAATTTAAATCGAATTAACGTCGAGCTCCCGCTTTTTTTTTTTTTTTTTGAATTCTCCGCAAACGGTAGGAGGAGTCAACCAACCTCTCACCCAGTCCCGTGGCGGCTTGCCGCTCTGCCATCGGCGGAGTGATACGTAGTGATCGGCGAAATCAAAGAGTCCACGCGTATTTTTATTTCCGTGGGCCTAATTTGCAGCTATGTAGTCTCTGACTAGACTCATTTATTCACGGAAACCTAAAACAAACAAAATAAAATGGAAAGCAAAGTCGCCACGCGACTGCCTGAAAGGCACTCCATGCGTTGGTCGTTTGCTCCCACCGTCAGCGGGGAATTAAAAAAAAAAGGCGAAAGCCGGACGTTAATTCGATTTAATTAGGGAAATCGGCCGCACAGGGCAATAATTCGAAGTTTCTAACAATGCACGGAACGTGTAGATCGAGTTACCGCGACAAAAAGACGAGTTAAGATTCCTCTTCAGTGCACCTTTAAGACGAGCCACTTTAGACGAACAAAATGCCCGCGCAATAAAACTTCTCCACCCCAAATGCGGCATAAATTGACAGCCACGCTGTCACCCATTGGCCAGCGCCGTCGCAGACGAGAGATGAGTAGATGGGCAGCAGAGAGGAGAATTTCAGGATTCTCAAGTCATGTGGCCATTGCTTTTTAATATTCTCCTTAATGATGTAATTATTTGCGCTTATGCAAAAAAACGTCATATAAGCTGTTGACGGTAGTATTTTGTTTTCTCTTGCTGGTTCCACCTTAAAAATTAACTAATGCATGTAATGAAAACTTAAATCGCTGCACAAATGGCACACAGTGAATTCCATGCGGAATAACCCTATCGCTACCGAAGACGAGCTGGGTTCGTCCACACAGTTTGTACCGCTCCCCCCGAAGGCGAGGTAGGCACGTCGTCGCTCGCGCAGGTTCCCAGCCCGTAGGAAAGACGAGCATAGTTGCCCCAGTGTTTCTAGTATACGCTGCCGCCAACATAAGATGTTGCAGAAAAAAAATAAAAAGTTTGATGGGCCGGCAAATCCGGCCGAAAATAGTTTAATCAGCGCCCACTGATATGGCGGCCTGCGTTGGGGACAATTGCCACGCGGACGAGTCTGCCCAGAAAAGCAGGCCGAAAACGAAGGTGTGTCGATGTTTCCTCAGATTCGGAAGCTGAAGTCAATCTCTCTTCTAATAGTAAGAGTGGTGCCACTGAGCTCTTGTGTTATACTTCGGAGTCGACGGATTCTGTACGCGACGACGTTTCGGCGTGCCGGCAGCGGACGAGGGTCAACGTCGACAATCCCCCGCCTTCGCCTTTTCGTTTTTCATTGAGAGGTGGGAAGGAGACGCATATGGACTTCAGGCTGAACGCAGTGGAGTCTCGAATGACTGAAATCCTCCATCCTCGGAACCTAAATAAGAAAGGAAGTGTGTCCGACGATTCAGCGCCAGGTCTTGAGTTGTCATTTTCCGCGGTACAACACCTGAAAAGAAACCCTGACGTGGTGCGAAGACTATGGTGGGACGCTGTGAGCGGTACCTTGTCTTGAGAGTACCGTACTAATGCAACCATTTAGCTGTCAGACCGACTCAAGTCCAGGATTCCTGGACATTGCAGTTTTAATTGTGCGGCAACTGTAGAATATTGTAATGTACTGTTATGGAAATATTCAATGTATATCCATTCTTCCGATGAGGAGCAAAATCTCTTAAAGTCCAAACTGCGGCAAATGTTTTACAATGAACCCGAGCTTTTTGTTGCATTTTCAATAATTTATTTAGCGTTTTATGCGTAAATAAAGCTGAGTTTTTCACCGTTTCTCTACTTTGTGTTCACTGTAGAATCAAATAGAGGAATGACAAAACTTGTATTTCGTTTTTCATTTTTTGCCAAAACAGTTCGGAAGTCCGGAGCTAATGAAATCAAACAAAAGCCGCATTCATTCCAGCAAAAAAGACAGTTCCTTCAGACGAAGGTATTGCTTTGAACTAGCCTAAAATAGAAGTTTTATGCCATTTTAAATGTCAGGGGGCGATATTTTCCGCCAGTATGGTAATGTGAATCCCGTATTACAAAAGCTAACCCAATTTGCTAGGATGACTGGTCGCACGCGATACTTTCTTCGTGAACGAGGCAAGCTATTATTGTACAACTCGCTGTTATGTTCTCATGCAAACTACTGTCATTCAATTTGGGGAACAGAACCAATTTATACTGTCCAGATCGTTCACCTACGAAGAAATAACACATGCGACACGTTTACAACGCACATTTCGCTGTGCCAAGCGCGGACTTTCTGCGCACTGCTAGGGCAATTAAAATGCACAACATTAGGGGAATTATTAAGAACGGGCTTTAAAAAAGGAATAAGAATATATAACTTGTGTTGATTTGCCCAACCTCAAAAAAAAAAAAGACACGCTTATACAACTATACATAGGGAAAGCAGGCTCAGGCTACTCCTGGCTTTAATTCACGAAGAAAACAACACTCTTCTGCCATTATTTTTTATTATAGAGCTACAAATTGCATGGTTTTCATATGCTTTCGTGTGCGTACGAGGAACTTCGTACGATGCACGAATCCATGGGGACAGAAGTAGTGTACAAGCATCGTAGCTTTCATCCCCGCGAATTATTTGAGTGTCGATACTGTACGATAGCATGTCAAGGTATGCCCCCATAGTTTTTCATAGTGAAGTGTTCTGTTTTAACTAGATGCTGAAATATTTTGATGTCCCTTAGATAGATTTTTTTTCGCTACTCTTCTTTTTATGATTTTGCTTGTCTCCCATCATGATGGTCTGTTTTCAGTTGATTATTGCGTATAAAGTTATTCGATGGGTCGTGCTTCACAAATGTTGAGCTGTTAGAAACATCAGAGTTCCTTCCATAGTTATGGATTATCAGATAAATTGAAAATCTATTCTAACGTTTCATGTTCAATATTAACTTTTCCTTGGAACGTGGAGCATTTCCTCCAGAGAAACAGGCCTTCTTTTAGGACAATTTAATACTTCTAAGGTTTTTATTCTTCCTTTTTACCGATGCTGCCGCTGCTACCAGGCGGGTGGTGCAGTGGGATCAAGCTGTCAATGGGCAGATTTCTGCTTGCAGCTCCCCACGCTCTGCAAATGCAGCAGGTGGTGAAACAAACTGATTTCATTTGATATGACGAACACTAAACTATCTCAAATGCCATAGCAGTTCATTAAGGTAGCTTCGTTCGCGCCTGGGACGATCGCTAACAAAACATGTGGTTATGGCGACGCATGGCGTTCCGCTGTGGAACAGTATCGCACGTTTACTAAGCCGCATGTTGAAAGAGGCGTGTGGGGGCATGAAACAGTGAAAAAACGCCTTCCACGTGGCAATTTCCCGCCATACGCCTCCAAGGCATAGCTTAGGGACGCAAAAGAGCTCGTCGTCGTGCGCTCCGTATACACCATGCACTCTAAAGAACGAAATGAGTAGAAAGGCAGTAAGCTGTTCTATAGCCCTTAGCTTTGAGAAGAGAGTTAGGCTTTATTGGTCCCAAAAAATATACAAAACAACATAAATGTACAGACGAGGGTCCCAAAGTCAAAGACTGCACCGGGACCCTCGATAAATCATTAGTACAAGAAATGGTTACAGCATAGTTAGCGGATAAATACAAAATATAGAAAATATAAAATCAATACTTCACAAAAACAAGGTCAAAAATCACAATAACGCAGGTAATATAACACATCAGCAAAAAGAGAATAACACATCATCATTCCAATAAAAATACTTTAAGTTTGTTTTTGAATTCAGGCAAGGAAATTGATGTTTTTAGATTGGGTGGCAATGAGTTCCAAATTGAAATGGCTTGAAAAGACGACGTCGATTTACCATAATTGGTATGGACTTTGGGGAGTAGAAAATTGTTTCTTGCTGAAAATCTGGTAGGGTTGTGATTGATGAGCTGATTGGGGTCTACAAACTGAAAATGTAGGGTGCCATGTAGTAATCTGAAGAACATGATTGCAAGGTGATACTAAGGAAAAGCTGGTGGACTGGTAAAATACTGTGCTCCTGTAATAAAGAACGAGCATTAGATGAGAAAAAGCTACGGGTAATAATGCGGATGGCCTGGCTTTGTAAGTGTTGCAGAGACGATAAATGGCAATGATAAGTATTTCCCCATGCAGTAATCCCATAAGTGATGTGACTATGTATGAAGGCATAATACAAAGATAGGAGTAGGTTGCATGGAAAATATGGACTCGCCTTAATTAGAGCTCTGATGCCAAACATAGATCTTTGGGGTAGATTTTCATCACTAAAAATAATTTACGGTTGGAACCGGAAACAAATTCCCTCTTCAAAATAAGCGAAGTTCTATGAGCTACGAAGACTTTAACTGAGGTTTCAGCCTCCTCTATTCGCTAGATTCGAGACCCCCGGTGCCGCGTTTGAAAGCCTCCTTCCGTTGCTAACTGCATCAGGTTACTATATATGCTTTGCAGTGGGAATATACCTCAGTTTGCCAAGAAGAAGCATTCCGTATATAGTTAGTGATCGAAGTCTACTCTGGGACTTTGGCAGAATACCCTGCCCCCAAAACGGTACGCGCTAGAGGACAGCTTGTTCCCATATAGGCGTATTCGTGTCCAGAGTGCCCACTATGGGGGAATGTGTACCAGGCACGCTCAGCTGCAATTTCGCCAGCCACCCGAGTTCTCACCCTGCAGAGGAGCAAAGAGGTTCACGCCTATTGGGTCTTGGTGCTTTACCGGAAGGGCTAGTTGCGAAAGGTGGGAATAAAAAACAAGCAATAACAGCAGAGTGGCTACCAACGCAGCGAACGACACGTGTACATCGCTTCATCAAGGAAGAGTGATTGAAAATAGACATGGCATAGAGCCATACAATGGGGGGGGGGGTGATGAGAAAACAGTGCGTGTAAGGTATGTTCCGGGAAGAATAAGAGCCAGCGAGGCAACTTTTCGCTGTAGGCAGAGAAGTCTGTGTCTTGAAACACCTTTGATGTGCATTGACAGCTCTTTGCAAAAATATGCTTTTACGTCGCAGCGAGTATGTGAGGAACGGTTGCTAAGAACATTTATAGAAGCTTGGGGGCAGGACAGCTATTCACCAATTAAATGACGAACAGGTGATCAGCTTAACCATTTAGGTCACCTTTGCTCACCATCACGTGACAAGTGAGCGGTTCGTCCTGCGAGGAGGTTTTCGCCGCCTCTTTGGACCGCTTTTAACTCTTTCCAAACTACTGGGTACGGGTGAAAACGTGTGCGTGCAGAACCAGGCTTTACTTAACGTCTTTATGTGTGCCTCAAGCATCCGTAATATTTACTGACTGGATCGTGGTCTGTTTTCGTGGGTACAGTGCACATATAAAGTACATATTTTGCGTGGACGAAGCAGCGCAGTATTGCATTGCAACTAATTATTTTACACTTTCCATTTTCAAGTTGTCTATACATTCCTTACATACTGGTTTCGTGGCCTTATTAACAACAAGGCTCTGGAGTAATCGGATTCATTGCTGGAGTCCACCTCTTCATTTCTTTTTCTCTCGACCAAGTGAACGTGTATTGTCTCCATAAGCGGCACAGATAGCATGATGTGGCTGGAGTTTTACATGTAAACAGGTTTTTTTTTCTTCCAAAATTCGAGATACCAGCAGCGATGAAGACCGCTCCCGAGATCATGTTAATATTCCAGTTTCCTGGACAAGGCACGCGTTTCGTGAACGAAACGAAGGCGCGTTCGCGCGGAACTGAGACTTATTCCAAGAGTTACTCTTTTTCTTCTCATCTCTGTGCGCATTTCATGTTTGCTTTTTCGACGTAAAAGAGTTCAGAGTACGAGCTGTCTGCTCATATATGCTGCCTTTGTTCGCGCCCTTTGAGTAGTTCTTAGCTCAAAACTTAATATCAGAACCCGCGACGCCTGCGCGGGAGGTCAGCGCTTTAACCTTTGTAAAGCCGATGGTATGTACGTGTCGACGGAAAGAGAATTGATCAATGCAGTTTCTGAGGGCAGTTTATCAGAGTAATGTTCTGATAGATTTTCCGCTTTCGCGACCATAGTTCCGGACAACGTAATGACAGTGTACTAAAAAGGCGGGCGCTGTTTTTCGAAGATACCTGCAGCCATGGCCGGGTGGGTAAAGAGGCATTCGTCTGGTGGGCTTGAGGCAGTGTGCTACACTGTCCGGCCGCACTTGGGCGAGCGTGCACTAGAGTGTGTGGTGTGTTTTTTCATTTCAGTACGCAGTAAAGAGCAGCGGATGCATGCATCTGCTGAGTATGGCTACCGCTTTTAAACGCCTTTCAACACAGAAGCTGTGGCTCTCGCGCAAAGCGCTCTCGAACATGACAAGATCGCTCCTCTCACAGTCGTGGAAAGGCACTCAGCTCGGTAACTCAAACCCGCAGACCACTGTAGTGAAATTGATCCCATACAGCCTCCCTGCGGGCAGTATCGCACGCAATGAAATAAAACGAAATAAGTCCCGAGTCGTTCTCTCCCACACGTTTCCCCACGGCCCTCGAGATCTGTGCGTATTCTTGCATTGCGACGCGAAGTCACTCTCTTAATCGTGTTCCAGAGAGCACGACAGCTTTGATGGGGGAAGCACCGGGTCGTCGCGTGACGATGAGGACGCGTGCTTTCGTCGCGGCGAAAGGCACAGTAATCGAAAAACAAAACAGAAATGCACGGGGGCAGATAAAGCCGGCCAACCACTAAGTATAGCGCTGTTTGTTTTCTCCGTGCATGCAACAGAGAGCGCGAATGGAGCATCGGAGCCGCTGAAAGCCCGACGCCGACTAGCAATGGCCGGCTGTGCACATGCGGAGATCACCGGCGGCGCAGCCTTTTCGGAGGCGGCACCACGCAGTACACGCGCCGTTCGTGTCGACGGCGTGTGCGCAGCTGAGAAACCCCATGTGTCAGCGGCGTCTCGCGGCCGCTGCATGGCTTTCAACTGCTCCAGAGCAGCGTGGTGTGCCCACCCGCTCCCAATCTCCGCTTGAAAAACACTCCTTCCAACGTTCGTTTTTTTTTTCTTTTGCTCTTGCTCGGCCCTCTTTGCTCAGCTGATTTTCTGGGTCCTTGAAAGAGCAGGAACAGAAGCAGCTAGCGGCGTTGATCGTGGAGATCCAGCTTTTATTTGCACTATAGGTACGGTGGACGGGATGCCGAACTATAGTTCATCACTCCACCGATGCAAAGTTTATCACCCGGAAAATGCACAGGTTTCTCCTAATGTTTTAACAAAATTGCTTTCTTTGAACGTATTACCACGTTTTTTACAATTAGCATAACAGCGTGACGGTATAGAACGCGCGGCCCGATGATGTATTGATAGAAGAAACAGATTAATCATAAGGAATTTTTATTGTTATTATTCACTTTTTTCCTCCCCTAAAAAAATCTAAATCATGGCAGATGGCCGGACTGCTGAATTCAGAAGTTGAGCAGCAAAATATTATTTACAGAGGGGAAGAAAGATGGAAGTGACAATTGCTACACAATATTTCCAACCGATTTTGTAGTAAGGATGACAACGGTCTCCGTTGTTCTTGCGAACCATCTGCCTTGTTTTTATTGCAACTGATGATAACTACCCTACAGAAGAGCGTGTTGTCGGGCTAGTTGGTTCTGCATAGTATATAAGTGAATTGCGCAACAACTTAGACATGACACAGAAAGAAACACATACAACAGTTCACGAGCGCAACTACCAACTGTTTAATGGGGTGAAACAACAACAGCATATATACAGAAAAGCAGAGCATGCGTAAAGGTAGAGCAGGCACGCACATCACAAAGACCGCAATTTTATACAAACGAATCAAGATATGAAACTTCAGCATCATAGATCTGCAACGAAGAACTTTTGTAAGAGCTTGCAACTGATGTCTTTAGCAAATGCAATCGATGCTAGTTCTAAGAATTCTTTGTCAGTATTTCTTACAGCAAAAACGCACAAACCTGATCTTCCGTTTAGGACTATTGTAAGTGAGAAGGGATCCTGGCAACACCAAGTCAGCCGATTCCTTCTTGCTAAGCTTAAATGCCTTTCCATTAATGATCCGTTCCCGGTAAAAAAGTCAGCTTATGTTGCCGAGTTTCTGCAAAATAGCGATCAGATAGGTTCTGCCTTCTCTGTAGATATTCAAGATTTGTTTTATTCTGTCCCACATGCTGACTTGTTGGTCTCTGTTAGAGATTGTATCGAAAGCTCGGGGGCGGTGGCATTCCAGAACATAGCCGGCATCTCTACAGATAATTTTTTAAAGCTTTTAGAGTATTACCTGCATGTTACCTTTATCTTTCATGACAACCAGTTTTATCTGCAGCGCAAAGGCATTTGCATAGGTTCATGTGTTGCACCCAATTTATGCGACATCTTTTTATCTTATATTGACCACTCATTGCAACTAACCCTAAGTGACGGCCCGGTTTTAAAAGTTTTTAGATATGTTGACGATTTTTTAATCCTTTTAAAGTCTGGCACCTTTACATCCCTTGAACAGGTTGTTTCACATATTTTAACCGCTTTTAATCAATTAGGACGAGGGTTGGTTTTTACACATGAACTCCCAGATAATCATGAGTTACGTTTTGTGGACCTCAAACTTATGTTCCGTGGCAGCCACGTTTGTCATATGTATTCCCCCCGTGCTAACAAGGAGCTACTGAGATATGACTCATCACACTCCAAGGTTGTAAAATGAGCCATTGCGTCTCTCTGTTTGGAGTCGGCGCTTCACAAGTCGTGCCCTCATAGCATGCAGGATAGTCTCGACTATCAGGTTTCCCGCCTCTTGGCGGTAGGCTTCCCTGGCCCGGTCATATCTGCCGTCGCTGAAACCCTCCTGCAGAAACAAAAAGGCGCCCAAAAAAGACCTGACTACTCGGCTTCAAAGCCGGTTGTGGTCCCCTATGTGCACCAGGTGTCGCATAACCTGAAGAAAGTGGCCGGTAGACACCATGTACCTTTGGTGTTCTCAGCCCCCAACAAGATATCAAAGCTTTGCTGCCGCATTTCTGGCGTTTGTGAAAGGGGTTGCAAAAAAAGGCATGGCACTTCCCATGTTAAGTGCGCCACAGGAGTGGTATACAGCTTGCCCCTTTTGTTGTTCTTCCTATGTAGGCCAAACTGGCCGTTGCGTTAATGACCGGCTACGGGAGCATGCAAAAAATGTTGACAATAATGATAAAAATTCAAACCTTGTAAGGCACATTTCTTCCTGCACGTGTAGGGCAAGATTTGAGATGACAAAGATTCTAGGCAGGAGTACTAATGTAAAAGCCCGGCTTGTCTTAGAGGCCTTCCATGTTAAAAAACTATCTGATCGCTGCGTAAGTGATGCTTCGTTGCAGATCTATGATGCTGAAGTTTCATATCTTTATTCGTTTGTATAAAATTGCGGTCTTTGTGATGTGTGTGCCTGCTCTACCTTTACGCATGCTCTGCTTTTCTGTATATATGCTGTTGTTGTTTCACCCCATTAAACAGTTGGTAGTTGCGCTCGTGAACTGTTGTGTTTCTTTCTGTGTCCTGTCTAAGTTGTTGCGCAATTCACTTATATACTATAACTACCCTGCTTTCTTTGTTACAGGCCAAGAGAGAGGAAAAATTTCAGGCACTTTCCTTGGGTGCGAAGAGTGATAACCGCCAGCTGGTTATCGAAATGATTAAGTGAACACTGAACTAACAAAAATACCTGGAGTAGCCCTCAGGGTGATTGGAGGGATACGTGGCTGAGGGCAAGCGTACTCTGCCCCACAGTCTCGGTAAAGTCCTCCGGTTCGAAATCGGTGACTGATGATGATGGATAGGGTGGAGACCAGGGCAGAGTGGCCGTGCCCCCGAGTCGGCAGCTCCGTACTATCATCAACAAATGAAACACGAACGAGAGAACCGAAATGCCCCAAACATATTAGCTCCTGGAAAGGAAATAGAAGTGAGATTGGCTAATACTTGTGGAGGAGACTCAGTACTATAGTATTGAGCTTCCCCTTATGTTCTTATCTTGCTGCTTGCTTTTGGCATTTCAAATGGCCTATTCGCGTTACATTTGCTGCTGATAGTACATATGTATATTATAGTGCATATATACGAGCACGTACTTGTCTGTGTTTTTACTGTGCACTGCTAGAGCACTTGTCTGGACGTTTAGGACATTTTATTTTTTTACAGCGCTGGGTTTTGTAGGAACGTCCGCCGGATTTGTATCGACCGTCGTGACCCTTACGCGTCCGCGAACCTCCTCCCCCCATTCCCCCCCCCCCTCCACACACACACACACACACACACAAACACACCCGTCTCTCAACCGCGCCTACGGTTCCTGTCCCAGCACGTCATAGAGTCGCTATACTTGATAAACATGACGGCAGGTCAACTCTTTGCATTTGGAGCCATCTGGGAGAACTACGAATATAGAAGGCGTCTAAAGTAATGAGCACAAGGCGCTCCTGACACGGACACTCTAAATCTGACGGGCTTTGTTCTGATTGGCGGAGAGGGGGTAAGTGATCCGAAGGAGCCTTTTACGAGTCAAACATCTGTCCACTTTCAGAGCCCGCTTTCAAGAGATCGAGACAAACAAACCTGCATGCGTCGCTCGGTTCCGTTCCAAGAAAACTTGGGCTGATATTTTTCGTTTGCACTCCTACGCGTTCTTCGGAGTCCTTTTGGAGTACGAAACTGTAGGTGACCGGCCATTTCATTTCACCGGTCTCCAGCTTGTGACCAAGGGGCTAAGGAGGGTTGAACTATACCGTATTCGCACAAGTTCTACTCGGACTTGAACGCGAATCCTTAAGTAAGGGCCTCAGCGCTCTTCATGCGGCATTTGTATAATTATATAAGGTGCTGCCTCGATTATAACGCACAGCGTCGGGTCTTGCTCGCTTCTCTGAAGTGGACGAGAGTGCCACATGACTCTATGCAGGACCCCGTTTCCTCCGGGCAAACCCGAAAGCTCGGAGGCAGGCTTCCCGGCCTCTACTAAAATATCTTCATGACGGCGAAGCGGACTACATGCGGTGACGGCGGCAGCTAGATGCTTTTCTAGGCGTTTTCTCCATACGATTGGTCAGAGAATACCGCTACGACACGAAAAACGTACCACGGATGCTCGACCTTCATACTGGCATTGCGTAACTAGCACTTCGAAGAGGTGCACACTGTACGAGTAGTTGACCGTCAGAGTGGCGCTGTTCGTGTCTCGCATCCCTCGCTCTTTGACCTGCGTCCTACCCAACCGGGAAAATGAGAAAACGGAAAGACCGGGAGAGAGACCAAAGGGGGAGGGGGGCAGTGTGAAGGATGCCATTTTCGGAGCGATTCCAATTCTGGAATGATTCCGTTTCCGAGTGGCAGGCCAGCGGTTGGTTCCTGGGCAGCAGAACGTGCCGGGCACGCTGGCGCAGCGCGCAGACACGAGGGGGAAGAGGGGGAGGGCAGCGTGACCCCTTTCTCTTTGTCTCCGCTGCAGCGGCGGCACGGTGCAGCTGCTTTCAACGCGCGCACACACACACACGCGGGCGAACCGCCGCCACAACGGCGGCGGCAGCCCGGAATGTTGGCGTTACGACCCAGTTGGAGTCCATAGCCATTGTCGCTGGGCTTTTCTTGTACATCCTTCTTTTTTCGGCCGTCTGTTTCTTTGCTTCTTTTCCCTACCAGTGGCCGATGACGGACGGCCTGACGACGGCACTGTTTTTTTCCCAGCAACTGCCGTAATTCGGTGCCCCCCCTCCCCCCTGGTCGGCCCCCGGCTCTTGGGCGACCAGCTTTTGTTTTTAGTGCGCGAGCACTTTTAGTGTCCATTCCCCGCATTTAGCCGTTTTGTGTTTGTCTGTCTGTTTGTGTGAAGCCGGTTTTGTGGCAGGCTGCCAACTTGCAAAGGTATATATATATATATATATATATATATATATATATATATATATATATATATATATATATATATATATATATATATATATATATATATATATATATATATATATATATATTTCTTCTGCTTTTCTAATCAATTACCTTTAAGCGATAACATATTCAGTAATATTCTTACTTGATCAACACCACAAAAAAATAAATTAATTAAAAAAAATCCCCTGTGCTTCTTGGTTTCTGTGGCTGTTGGCTTCTCTCATATATATATATATATATATATATATATATATATATATATATATATATATATATATATATATATATATATATATATATACACCTGGGATCTGGATCTTGCCCAGGCATCGCGTTCGATGACGTTCTACGTCACACCTGCGGTAACCCAGGACGTTCTACGTCCGCCGCTTATGAGCGTGGGTGGCGCTGATGAACACTCTCAAGGTTAGGTTACTTGTAAACATAAATACCCCCGAGAGCAGAAGATTTGACAGCCGTCGCCGTAGCTCAGAGGTAGAGCACCGGACGCGTAATTCGGAGGTCGTGGGTTCGGATCCCACCGGCGGCATGTGGTTGTCTTTTCTTCTGCTTTTCTAATCAATTAGCTTTAATCGATAACATATTCAGTAATATTCAAAATTGATCAACACCACAAAATAAATAAATTAAAAAAAATCCCCTGTGCCCCTAGGTTTCTGTGGCTGTTGGCTTCTGTCATATATATATATATATATATACACACACACACACACCTAGTAACCTGCCCCCATCGTGACAGGCGGCAGCCCATATTAATCGTAAGAGGCTGGTCGTGACGACCATCTAAGCAACCCAAGTCTCACCGATAGCAGCACCTGCCATAGAAGGGCAGTGTCGCATCTTGACCGCTGCACCACAGCGCCAGGATTGGTAGGAAGACTCCGAGGGATCTCTAAATGGAGAGAATGACCAATACCGCATATGTAGAGACTATCCCCTTATCGCTATCCGAACAACTGCCACCCAGGAACACAGGAACACTGGATCTGGACACCGGAACCGAAGAGAAAACAGAACTGCTAGCGCACCTAATTCGGATTTGGCCTAACTACGCAAATCGACCCTCATTTTTATTTTTCCTGGCTCATCGCGGCTTGGACTGTGCAGTTGACAGCAGTGAAGGTGCAAGGTGCGCCCGGGGCATCGGAATACACCGATGCTGAGGACTCTCGCATAATATCACGGAAACCTCAATGCGCCGATACAGACTCTGAAGATTGGTTATCATCAACATAATCATCATCATCAGCCTGACTACGCCCACTGCAGGGCAAACGCCTCTCCCATATCCCTTTAATTAACAACGTCATGTGCCAGCTGCGCCCACCCTATCCCTGCAAACTTCTTAATTTCATCCGCCCACCTAGCTTTCAGCCGTCCCTACTACGCTCGTCTTGCGTGGTTGTACGGGAGGACAAAGGCAGCAGGCGGGCCGCTCGGGCAAAAGCTTCAGTGATTGTGGTCGCGCTGCTCTATCTCCTCGCACTGGCATTTTTTTTCAATGCGAATATCTGCTATGTTGCATAAGTTGGGGTACCCGCCGTGGTGGCTCAGTGGTTAAGGCGCTCGTCTACCGAGCCGGAGTACCCAGGTTCGAACCCGACCGCTGCGGCCGCGTTTCGATGGAGGCGGAACGCAAAAGGCGCCCGTGTGCTGTGCGATGTCAGTGCACGTTAAAGAGCCCCAGGTGGACGAAATCATTCAGGAGACCTCAACTACGGCACCTCTTTCTCTCTTACTTCTTTCACTCCCACCTTCCTCCTTTCCTTTATGGCGCGGTTCAGGTGTCCATCTAGATATGTGTGGCAGATGCGGCGCCATCTCCTTTCCTCAAAAACCAATTTACATTTACATATGTTGGGACTGCCTATAGGCAGTCGTGGAGACTATTGTCGTGCAAGAACCTGAGTAGGCTCCTGATGTTGATGTTCTCCGTCGTTCACCTGAAAAGGCTCTCCTGCACAGGGACTATGAGTCTAGCTACCTTTAATAGTCTCGTCCTGAGGCCCTTGGCCACCACTACGGTTCCGCTCAGCAGCATAGAAGATTGAGCTAGTAGCGCGCGCTGAGGAGGTTGCCAGGCGAGTGAAAGATGGCGCGCCGCTCTTCGATGTTTTTAGTTCTCCTAACAAATGCATTAATGTAGGCGTAAATTTTTCTATCTTTTTTTTGTCGCTACCCTTGCCACATTATGAGCGCTGCTGCAAGCATGATTAATTAAAAGCAAGATAGAAAAAATATCTCCTAGAAATGAGCTATATGTTTAGAAGAAGGACTCTCAGGTAGGTTAAAACTACGCCCTCCGCGCAACAGGAGAGTGGCCGCCCCATTTTAGCTGCTTAGCCGCGTCAGAGCTGCACAGAATTAGCCAGGTACAGCACAGACACGTCGCGTGCCCCCTGGGAGGCACGGCAGAACAATGGGAACAACAGCGGCGCGCGAAGAGGAAGCGGGGATATACGCCGCGCGCACTGACCGCTGCACCCAAGTGGATTAGTAGGCGGAGGCTCGCGCGCGGTTTTTTGCCTACGTCGGCTCGTAGTGGACAGGACGCGAGGCTAATTAGCCAGGCGGGCCCACACAAAGAGTTTTGCACCCAAAAAAGTGTAATTTTTTTCTCACCACGAAAGCCACCATCGTTCGCTTCACCAAGAAAAGAATATCCTTGTTGGGTTCCCGACCTAAAAACTGTTATCGACAACTTGGGAAGGAGCCCAGGGAACCGTCTCAGGGCAACGGGGGACAGTCTGTGAAGATGGAATGGTGCGTGTTACATGAGTAGCTAAGAATAGTAATCACGAACACACGTCGCGGTAGGAACGAGTAGTTATGCGTGAATAGAAAAAAAAAATGAAATAACGCCAGCGTGAGGCCCTTGTTATCCACCTATCTTACTTTCACGCACCGGGGGTCATTGTGAAGTGAGCTGGAAGCGGTTGGTCGGGAGCTTGGTGACTCGGCCTGATTACTCTGCGTCGCCAATGCAGCCCATTTGTAGAAGAGCAAGAGTTTTGTAATCAAGCAGCAAGATACAGGTCTTCGTCCAAGAGGAATAATAACTGTTTGAGCGAATGTAGTGAGAAGATGCCACGCAAATGGCTCTTAGTATGACAGAGAACGTGAGGGGGAAATTAGAACTGAGTCAAACATATCGCCTTTCTCAAATGTACAGAGCTGAGAATGCTATCTTTGCTGCAGCATGCAAAGCCAGAGCTCGTCTGATGCTGCTAAGATGCAAGACTTCGTATGCCAGATCTTAATTCTTTACTTCCTTGCGCGTGATTTCCTCAGAATTTGTGCCCTTGCTAATGTGAAACACTCGGGAAGCCTGTCCATTACTATGCAGAGTAGGTGTGTGAATCCCATGACGCATTGCACGCTTCTTCGGCTTTCATTTTGAAACTAATGCCAAAAAGACTACCTAGAACTAAATCAATCAATCAATCAATCAATCAATCAATCAATCAATCAATCAATCAATCAATCAATCAATCAATCAATCAATCAATCAATCAATCAATCAATCAATCATTCAATCAATTTTACTTTTAAAAACATACATGGCGAAAAAAGGGAACAGGAGAAAGAACTGTGTTGTGTCATTCTTACTATGTGGTCATACTGACACCTTCCCCTTCATGCCGATAAGTTTTTATGCCATAGTTGAAGAATTGCGAAAATATAAGCCTGCTTTTTAAACCGTTATAGTTCGTGTCTACAAGCGCACTCCGCAGGTTTTTGGGATATCGAGGAGAGCTTCGGCAAGTGAAATTCGCCTTCTTGTTGCAAGGAGAGCAATGAGTTCAATTGGCGACAGCCTTCAAAGATGATGGGCCAACGCAAGCGAGTCAGACTACGACCAGAAATTCGAATCTGAAGAAAAAAACGAATGCGCCTTAAATAAGCATCGGTTGCCGTCCAGCATATCCAAATGTCTTCCTTTCCCTTGTGATGCGTCTCTCTCCTGCTATAATTAATGTGTAACGCTGTGCGCCAACTGCTCCTGCTCTCCCTATCATGACTGGTATGACTACACGGGTCGTAAAAAAAACCAAAAATAAAAAAGAGAAAAACGAACAATACGGCTCGTTTTTTGTTGTTGTTACACTTTGGCATGCCGCCAGCGCACTAGAGTATAACCTACCCTCCTTTGCGCGCTTGGCTTTGTTGGGTTGCGATGCGCATGCTCATGCGCAGTTAGTGCTTTGAAGCGCGTCAAAGGCAACGGTGTGTGTCGCAACGGCAGCTGAAGCGTGAATTTTACAGGGCCGGCCAAAACAGCTTCTGTTACAAATGAGCCTTCGAGCAACGACTGCTGCCTGCATTTTGCAAGAGAGCTGCATTTTTATCAATTTGCTTCCTCAAGTTGTTTTGCTCTACTCGGCCGGTGCCACATCTCGCAGGCAGTGGAGGCGTTAGGAATGCCGGCAGCTCAGCACATTTTTTGGCCGTCGGAACAGATCTGGACAGAGCGTGCTCGGTGGCTGTTTACAGCTAGAACCGGAGCGCGATCAGCGACCGCCGCGCGAACGTCAAAACAGGCCGGAATTCCGCAGGGCGGGCGTTTTTCGGGGGGCGTCGCAGCGGAGATTGACGCGTCATGTGCCTCCATGCCGAGTTACGCACACAGCGACTCGCTGACGCGCTGCTTGCTTGTTATGCACTTTGTCTCATTATAACCGTGCAGCAGCACCGAAGCCAGAACCGTTTTCAACCAATCAGGGACCGAGCTGACAGGGCTGTTCGAACCTACGAACAGTTTGCAATTGGCCGCGGCAGGTGGCAAGCCCAGGCGCCGACCAGTCTCAAGCCTTTCTGAGAGGCAAGCAAATGACTTTGTGAACTTGGTACATGATTAGCTCCCTGCAGCTCCGGCTCCCGCACACCGCTGCACGCATTCTGTGAAAGCTCGGCGCGAAAATTCCGAGCGGGAGCCTCGCTCTGCCACAGTGAGGTCGTGCTGGAATTCTTCGCCGCATGCAGCCATACGCAAACAAGTAAGCGGAGATGACTGCCGTCGTCTTGGTTGGCTATTTTCCATTCTTCTTGTGGGTGGCTGGCGCAAATTTCTTTTCGGGATCTGCTCCACCTGCTTGACCTCGCTCCCGTCAGTGGAACAACGAAACTGTCAGTCAGCGAGATGAGACTTCAATGGACGTTCGAAAGCCCTTGGTGGTCTAAATCAGTCGAGAACCTCTTCGAACTAAGCCATCATCCTAGCGCTTAGTACAGCTTTGCGACAAAAAAAAAAAAAAAAGAAAACATTAATTATGACCCACTTGTTTGGCTTTCACACTGCAGGCTTAATGCAACATAAGGTTATATGTTATATATAGATATGAGCATAAAGCGGTCATGGGAAAAAGCAAACAAAACAGGCCAAACAAATGAGAGGGGTGAGAGCGCGGCACTGCCTCTGACAGAAAGAACACGCGAGTGTATGTGTTCGCACTGCTGTTCAAATATCAGCTATCAGTTCTGTAATTAAAATGCGGCAACTAGACATTCCTTTGTCAGGAGAATATTCCCCCCCCCTCCCCCCCGCAAGCCTGACCAGCATAATTCCAGACGGTCAAAAATCTTCACGTATAACCGGTGGCCACGCCTCACTTCAGCTTACCTAAAGGCGCAATCCGCAGTGTCTGGCCAAGCGCTGGCGAAGTGCAAGCTTACACATCACACATCGTTAAATCATTGAAAGATTGCGCTGCAATTCAACACCCTGACTTGATTAGTTGCACAGATCAGCACATTCTGAATATGTGTTATAGTACTCAATAGATTCTTTTACAAAGACGATGATGATTTGATTTTAACGCCGTAAGGGTAGCTTGACGAAAGAGCGCCATGGCTGATGTGCTTCGGTTGCCCGAAGTGGGTTCAAAGACCCATTTGCTCGAACATATCACCCAAGTGAAGCCAAGCACCAGGCCGGAGGAAAGCTTGCACTCATTGGAAAGCCGGAAGGCACCCATTGACAGTCGAGGCTGAATTGGAGCATCATACCGTTATCGTCCATATGGAAGCGTCGGCTCTGAGGACCTAGAATGGGCCTCCGAGCGGTAGTTGTTCGATTTTTTCATGCATTTTTTTGTTCAGCTTCTCGTATATCTGAGTCCTGATCGTGTACTGATGATCGCGTCGAATGCTGGTATAACATCCATCAAATGAACGAACCAGCGATTGAATGCATGAACGAGCCTATAGCATTAGCAAACAGATTTCACTCAGTGCCGATTCCAAAAGCGGGGCCCTATCTTCGCAGCTCACACCGGGTCGTGCCGACTGATTCGCTCCAGCAAGAGTAGGAGAAAGGCGGCCCGGCATGGCTTCCGTGTGCTCGAGCAGACGTGTAGCGAAAAAATAAGAAGAAAAGTAAACGGCTACCCTGCTTGTCTCTTTTGTAGCGATCTGACAGAAAGTGAATTAATAGTCGGGAACGATTGAAGAGCTCAGCGGCAGACAGCCTCAAAGCCTGGGCCTTCAACTAATGGCGCCGGCTTTTTGCGATGGCGTGGCGTTCAGCCGCCTGGCACCTGCCAGCCAGCCTCCTACCGGCCACCTGCGATGCCACACTAGCAGGTGCAAGGCGGTTGACCACCGAGTCATTGCAAAAGGTCGACGCCATTAGATAGATGATGGGCCAGGCTTTGAGGGCCGTTTGCCGCCGCGTCCTTTATTTGCATCCGAATGTAACTCCTGCTCTCACTTCAAACTCGGTTGTCACAGAAGCGTTCCGCCAGGCTCATTCACATAAACCACTGGATCCGTCGTTCTTATATTTAGCACAAAAACGACACCTTGGGCTGCACGGACAAGGCGTTTATTTTTTATAAAGAATGCTGTTCCTGCCTTCATAGGTTTGTTTTTCTGCACACTCTTCTTTTTTTTTTTGTCATGAGCCCTCTTGTATTTCCGTAATTTGAATCATCTTGCTTGTACGCTTTGCATTTTTCCACCATTCTTCTGTGTATTATTTTGGCATGCAGTAGAAAGCATTTCTCCTCACTAATCTCTTTGCTTTTATTTCATGGATCCTTAACTAGCCTTTGGCTAAGGATCCAGACAGTGATGTTATGTACTGTGCTGAAGGAATAATAATAAAAAGAATTGAAAAGAATTGAAATTGAAAAGGCCGTCAGTACATCTTCGTTCGTAAGGTCTTCTCGCTTGCTGTGATGGCTAGCAGCGCGCCATACTGCCAAAAAAAAGAGAAAGAGAGAAAAGAGCGCAAGACACAAGGACAAAACAAACAAAAAAAATGCGGCACACTAGCCTATTCCACACAAACAATGTGAGTGGGCTGCATACTCTACAAATGCGGTCTAGTCGCGAACAGATCTCAGGTGCCAAGTCGTGCGGTTGGCTTTGTGGACATGGCTTCTGATGAAGAGCCCCGAAGCAGTCAAGCGCTAACTGCATACGACAATAATTCGCAGCGATGAGCTGAGGGCCGCGGGACCCCTTTTGCTCATCGCGTTTCTCTCATCGCCTGTAGGAAGCTCGCGAGACTGGCCAGTAGCAGATGGCTTTGGGAGTACGTAACTTTGGATCTAGCGATTTTGCCAGTGAAGTTTACTTCTGCCCTATTTCAGCGAAGAAGCTGCCGACGCTCGCTACGTCTGAGCCATGCATCGAAATAGTTCAGTGAAAGCTTGGTAGGAACAGGGTGTCGAACCGGAATATTTTCAGATTCGGTTCGCGTTCGGGTACTCGCCTATCGGGTTCAGTTCTAGGTTAGGCTGCGGAGCGACATTCCGTTCCGGATTGAGCCAGTTAAACCTGTTCGATACGGCTCAAACGGGTTCAGTGCCAAAACAAATTCTGCAGGCAGATGGGTTCTTGATCCTCCTTGTTAGGCTGTTTACTTTTCAGTGTTGCATGAGTATACAAAATAAAAAAAACTGCAATATTTGTTTTACGCGGGATAGAGTCTGGTGTACCTGTCATGCACTTTTTGCCCACCAACTTGTCTCAGGATTTTTATTTCTCAAAACCACAAACCACAGCTTCCTGGCAGCTGTGGTGAACAGGTGACTAAGTGCTCCTCTGTCTTTTCTGGTCATGGTCGTTAGAGTTCTGTGCTGATACATTCCGTTTCCTCACTCTTTGGTTTTCCTTATATTACCTGCACTATCTGTCCAGAAGGCAGATGACAAAGGTTGTGATCGGTCATTACTTCCACTACCCACATACCTGCGACCTTATCTAGCCCTTCTTGACACCAGCGTATTAAAGAGAGTTCAGCGGATGTAGATTCAACCAAAACAAGACGTGCCTTTTCTCCAAGGGGACATTTGTGTCTTGGTCAGTGAATTGCTACTTGTGCGAGCAACGAAAAACTATTGAACAACACTTCGTGTTTCGTCGTTAAGCTGTGTTGTTTTGGCACATACTTCAGCAGACTCTTGAAAAAGACATTGAGTTCAGGCCTTATACGATAAGATTTCTGCCTCTAATGGAAGACTCCGGTATTTTGTGTTAACTTTTGTGGTTCATAGGGCTGTTTCGCGTGCGGAAAAGCCGCGCGATCGATAAACACGCGGAACCGCCGTGTTCAACGAGGTGTTTGTTCACTGAACAGTGCATTTTAGGGTTGGGAAGTGTATGCTACCCAAGTTCAGCCTCCTGGCTGGTTGTCAGTAAATTTGATATGAGGAATTTTGATATGCTGGCGGAGTAATTAGTAATGATGGAGTGATGTCGCGTGCCGAGATCGCTGAATTCAACTCGGTCAAGCGGAATACGAGACCTCTCCCAGCTGCGGTTCGGTTTATCGGGGACAAACGGGACGCCGCATTACTAAGCGCCTACAAGAGCATATAAACTTTTTGGGTTCGCATTGCGGGCAGCATGCGGCAAAACATTGTGAATCCTTTGACAAAACATGCATACCGCTTTCCTGGCATACCGAGTTAGATAACCGATAGCGTGAAAGACAAGAAGGCACGTGAAATATTCGAAGCCTTGCATATAGAAAGCTACGGCCTTGAAAAGTGTGCCAGCGACGCTTCGGTCCACTTGCACCAGAAGGAACTCAAGTTTCTCGTTTTGATAAGGCCGTGAGTACCTGGCGCGCATTCGCATTTTTTTGAAGAATAAAAGCGGCGTTGCTACAATAAACAGATGCAAGTCCGCGCTCGTACCATTTATTTCTTTCCTTAATCCTGTCCCTAGCATGGTTTTCGTGTTTAAAATTCATGCATTATTAACTAGGCCCCCATCGCACACTCCGGAAACTAAAGGCCGTAACCAGTCGGCGATGCTCACGACGAGTGATCTGAGGGATCTGAAGGCCTTCATGATTTTTACTGGGGGAGCCGTTTAACGGAGCCCTTCTTTGCTGGTGCCTCAACGAAGCCCGCCGTCCGGTGCCCGTCCCATAACTCACGCTAACTTCGCGGTCATTTGGTGGGACATGCGGTTCAAAAAGACGCCGCGAAGGGCCTTGAAACGCGATCACGTGACCATCCAGTGCACACAGCAAGTGCCTCGCGAAAACTTCGTCAAATAAGCGAAAAAGGACCCCCGCCTAACAGTTAAAACGGTTCTCATGAAACGTGCTGCAAATGAATGGATGTCGAGGCATACTGCGAACCTGAGCATATTAGCAGCAGCCGCCGCAGCTACCGTAAAACCGCCAGTGGCGACGAGGAACTTAACTGGCCGTAAGAAAAGGAAAGCGCAGTAACTGTCAATGCTGTGAATACTTTGCGTTTGCCGCCGCCCAAAGAACACCAGCAGGTATAAGCCGCTGGTCTCAAACAACAAAAACATGAACTGGGACAGCGAGAGGCAGATATTAGCCGTCCGAAATAGCATTCAATACTCAGTACTTCGAGAATAGCGTGAAGAAGCCGCCCGCTTGCGATTGGCATCCATTTTTTAATAAGCAGAACCATTTCAGCGCGTCAGCATCACACAAAAGCATCGCACTTGCATTTCATTGTAGCAGCACCCGTATTTACGTCATCCTTACCGCATGTCAGTGAGCGCATGCATTTTCCGCATTACCCCTTTGTGTAAACGCTATTTATTGTTTCTCTTAAGTATGTATACCTTTGCCCCAAGCCCAAGTTTTCTTGCTTATTTGAGTCGCATGCAACAAAGAATGTCCTGATTCTGAAAACAAAAGCAGCCGCAGCTTATACAGCCTTTATTTTGTAATAATAGTTATATCTGTCGTTTAACGTATTGGAGCGACGCGCGAGGGCTGTGAGGGATGCTATAGTGAAGGTCTCCAGGTTGACTTGGACCAGCTGGGGTTGTTCAGCGTGCGCTGACATCATACAGCACACGCGCTTTTCTGCATTTCGCCCCCATCAAAATGCAGCGGCCGCGGCCGGAATCGAACCCGGGACCTTGGGATTAGCAGCTGAGTGTCACAGCCATTGAGCCGTCGGGGCGGATCTTATTTTGTATTTACTGTCTGGAACAACGAACACCTCCAGAAGTAAATGTTTAACAAAGTGATCTATGTTTCACATATTTATGGTGCATGACACCACGAAAGCGAAGTTTTTATAGCTCGGTGTGCATGAGTTAGAGCAGTGATAACTTTTCGATTGAAACTATCTGCAGACATGTGAAAGGGGGAGCCACCAATAAACTTAAGATTTATCATCAGTCTGGTGTTCAATGCTTTAGAATTGCCGAAACACATTACAGAAGCGCCTATTTGGTTTCTTTCGTGGGCACCACACTTACCTCATTTTTATTCTTGCGTAGACTGCGTGGCCTTTTCGCATTGTCTAGCACCGTCAGCTTTCGACGGCTAAATCTACCGAGTAGCATATCTCAATTTTTCTAGAAAAACAAAAACTTAGGCGATCCTCGGTGAATCGTTTAAGTGCGTTCGCCTGGTATCTCAACTGTTGTTTCAACCAAGAAAAATGAACGAAGCAAAGATAAATACATTTATGTTTCTGATTACGCACACTGAATGGTCTGAGGTCATTAATGATAGCAATGCAGCATCTTCTTTCTCTGCCGCCGCGGTGGCTCAGTGGTTATGGTGCTCGGCTGCTGACACGAAAGACGCGGTTCGATCCCGGCCGCGGCGGTTGAATTTCTTTGGGGGAGAAATTCTAGAGGCCCGTGTACTGTGCGATGTCAGTGCACGTTAAAGAACCCCAGGTGGTCGAAATTTCCGGAGCCCTCCCCTACGACGTCTCTAATAGCCTTAGTCGCTTTGGGACGTTAAACCCCATAAAACCAAACCAAACCAATCTTCTTTCTCTCGCTCTTACAGGATAATGGTCGATCTCTATGATCGCGCTTTTCCGCTTCGCATTTGGAAGAAGCATAAGAAGGCAAAAAAGCTTTGGATATCTTCGGCACTTTGTAGTAGCACGCAAAAAAGAAACAAGTTATACGAGGAGCTTCTAAAAACAAAGGATGCTGAAAAATTCAAGGAATACAAGAAATTTTGAAAAAAACAACTCTAAGATAAAAAAGGCTAACGATAACTATTATTTGCACAAGTTTCGCCATTTTATGCCCGCACTAACTTCTTTAAGTACAGCTTTTTCCCTCACAGAATTGAAGTTTGGAATTCCTTAACAAACAACCTCCGTTCATTATCATTAGAAGAATTCTTACAAGTCTGTTGCTAATGTTGTATGATAGCTTTCTTCATTCCTTTGTGACGCCGGGGTGGCTCAGTGGTTGTGGTGCTCGGCTGCTGACCCGAAAGACGCGGGTTCGATCCCAGCCGCGGCGGTTGAATTTCTATGAAGGAGAAATTCTACAGTCCCGTGTACTGTGCGATGTCAGTGCTCGTTAAAGAACCCCAGGTGGTCGAAATTTCCGGAGCCCTACACTACGGCGTCTCTCATAGCCTGAGTCGGTTTGGAACGTTAAACCCCATAAACCAAACCAAACCTTTATTTCTTTGTATTGTTGTTTCTTTGTATTTTACCCACTCTTGCAATAGCGTCGCCGAGACTGCAGTGTATATATATATATATATATATATATATATATATATATATATATATATATATATATATATATATATATATATATATATATATATATATATATATATATATATATGAGCTCCCTAGTCTGCATTATTCTTTCTTATGCAAACGTGACTAATTAGCTAACTTTTTAATTATTGCCTTCAGGAAGAAAGTGTCAGAGCAGGAATTGTAGATCCCGTAGAAAAATAACCGGTTGCCGTCTTTGCAGCCAAGTACCACTGATACAGCTCCTTTTACATATATATATATATATATATATATATAGTCGCTAATCAACTACTTTAAGCGATAACATATTCAGTGATATTCTAAATTGATCAACACCACAAAATAAATAAATTAAAATTAAAAAAAATCCCCTGTGCCCCTTGGTATCTGTGGCTGTTGGCTTCTGTCATATTTATAACGAGCCCCTCATGCCCCTTCCCTTGTTTGCTTAATTGCTTAGCGAGGGCCTCGGTTCTGGCAGCCTTGACGCCATAGGAAGCATAAGAAGGTTCTCACGCAGCTTCCACCCTCTGCGTTCGATGACGTTCTACGTCACACATGCGGTAAATCAGGACGTTCTACGTCCTCCGCTTATGAACGTGGGTGGCGCTGATGAACACTCTCAAGGTTAGGTTACTTGTAAACATAAATACCCCCGAAAGTAGAAGATTTGACAGCCGTCACCGTAGCTCAGAGGTAGAGCACCGGACGCGTAATTCGGAGGTCGTGGGTTCGGATCCCACCGGCGGCATGTGGTTGTTTTTTCTTCTGCTTTTCTAATCAACTACTTTAAGCGATAACATATTCAGTGATATTCTAAATTGATCAACACCACAAAATAAATAAATTAAAATTAAAAAAAATCCCCTGTGCCCCTTGGTATCTGTGGCTGTTGGCTTCTGTCATATTTATAACGAGCCCCTCATGCCCCTTCCCTTGTTTGCTTAATTGCTTAGCGAGGGCCTCGGTTCTGGCAGCCTTGACGCCATAGGAAGCATAAGAAGGTTCTCACGCAGCTTCCACCCTCTGCGTTCGATGACGTTCTACGTCACACATGCGGTAAATCAGGACGTTCTACGTCCGCCGCTTATGAACGTGGGTGGCGCTGATGAACACTTTCAAGGTTAGGTTACTTGTAAACATAAATACCCCCGAAAGTAGAAGATTTGACAGCCGTCACCGTAGCTCAGAGGTAGAGCACCGGACGCGTAATTCGGAGGTCGTGGGTTCGGATCCCACCGGCGGCATGTGGTTGTTTTTTTCTTCTGCTTTTCTAATCAACTACTTTAAGCGATAACATATTCAGTGATATTCTAAATTGATCAACACCACAAAATAAATAAATTAAAATTAAAAAAAATCCCCTGTGCCCCTTGGTATCTGTGGCTGTTGGCTTCTGTCATATATATATATATATATATATATATATATATATATATATATATATATATATATATATATATATATTATTAATGATCAACATAGATGATTCTGGAAAGCTTAAATATAGGTCAGTGATACATGCAGCATCGATATCTTGCCGATAGAATTGACTGTAGGCGGAATAACTCCTTACTACAACTGAGCTGACGCGCGAGTTCAATACGTACCTTTTATCTTCCGGTAAATTAAAGAGCCCAACGATACGAGCAAGTGACCCGACTGATTACGTTCATATACATGTAAGAGAGTGTTTTCTTAAAACCTACGAATTAGGTGGAAATCGTAGACACTATGAACTCCTTGAATTACAGTTGCGTAGCAGGTCTGGACGAGATTAAAGCTGAACCAATTAAAGCGGTTGCGCCTGCTCAGTCATGTATGCAACTGCGTGCTTCATGATGGGCGGTTCCCGGATGAGCTCAAAATGGCTCGAGTGTTATTCATAAAGGTGGCGCCCAGGATGATTTCAACAATTACCGGCCAATATCAGTGCTGGGTATTTTTTCTAAAGTTATAGAACATATTATTTATTGTCGACTGTCTGACTATTTAGATGAACTAAAGTTAATTTCACCATTCCGGTTTGGATTCCAAAAGAAGAAGTAAGGAACGGTTTTGGCTCCGTCAAACACTATATCTTAATAAACAAACTTTCCAGATACAGCGTACGAGGACGCTCACTTGAGCTCATAGGAAGCTACCTAAAAGATCGTAAACAGTGCGGGCAATTTGGAGCAGCCTCATCCTCAAATCTAGAGTCTATATTAACGGGTGTGCCTTAAGGTTAGATTTTAGGACCGCTGCGTCTGTGCAACAGTCGGCGCTTCAGCAAGCGCTGGATGCCTTAACATCACGACTTCCCCCTTTGGGTCTGACCCTCTCGTGTAATAAATCTTGTTTCATTCGCATTGGCAACAGAAGTGGCTTACGGAAAGCAGCACCTTTTACCTTTACGGTAGACAATTCTCCAATTCCTCAAGTTGAAAGTGTGCGTGTTCTAGGTCTTCTACTTCATACATCTGGTACTGGGACTCCGTGGCTAAACGCGACCCGTAAATCGGCTCACGCTACTCTCGGTCTGATTCGACGCATAGCTATGCGCTCTGGCGGAGCGCGTTTTGATACTGCCCGTCAGCTCGTGCGCTCCATCCTTCAGCCGCGGATAGTGTACCAAGCGCAATTTCATCGCCTCACCCGACGACAGTGGGACTCCCTTGAATCAATCAATCGGGAGGCTATGCGCGCCATAACTTATCTTCCGCGTATCACACCCATACCCATTCTGCAAGAGTACGCTCAACTTAATACATTGAGTGAACTTATCGACCAGCGTGAGGCAAACAGAGCACGCAAGATGTCGCTTCAGCTTCATCGTTTACAGACTCTTCCCCCATGGTCATACTGTCAGCTCACAGACAATCGCCCCTCTGCTTCGACGCCGATATCAGCCGCCCATCTTCCTTCAGGGTGCATAATATACACCGATGCATCACACACAGCAGTGCAGGGAGTTACTGCAGTTTACAGTCCCTCACATCCTCATCTCAACTCCCGCGCTACATATAGCACGGATACTTGCTCCCCCCTGGCCTTGGAGCTTCAGGCGATACACAGTGCCATTGCTTCCCTTCCACTCGTACCTACTTTCGATATTGTACACATTTACACCGACTCCCTTGCCGCCCTTAAGCAGCTTAAGGCTGTCCGGCGCACATTCCAAGTTACACAATCCATTCACCAACTTTGCACAAAATACCCCTGTCCAGTGCGTATACACTGGATTCGCGGGCATGCCCAGGATCCGCATAATATTCATGTGGATGCAATGACACACCTTGACACATCCGATATCCCGCCACCTTCCCCTCTTCCCTCAGATCCGTTCCTGTCCCATGTTTCCGAGAAACAGTCTTTGCGTCAGCGAACACGCGCTCTAATTCCTCCGTGTTCGTACCCTCTCCCCCGGAGTCTCACTCGGGAGGAGGAGGTATCTGTGCGCCGGATTCGGGCAGGAGCGGCTCTGACTCCTTGTGTGCGTCATCGGTGGCGTGACAAACGTTACGAAGTGACAGACAAGTGTCCCCATTGTGGTGCTGCGCCCGACCAGTGTGATGAAAAACACTTGCTGTGGACTTGCCCGGCTACAGCTTCCGTGAGACGCCGTTTACTAAGAAAGGTTGGCCTGCGATGGGACGTTGCAGACGACTATACCAAGTGGACTCTAGATAATCGCTCTATCACGAACTTGTGCCGCTTTTTAAGCGAGGCTTGTTTGCACTCCTTTTTATAACTTTCTCTCCTTTTTCATTATGCCTGATGGCAAACAGCTCGAATAAAAAAAAAAAGGACCGCTGCTTTTTCTTCTTTACACAAACGACATATGTTCATTTCACACACACAAAAATCATCCGGTGTGCCGACAAACCCAACGCTTTCTTTTCCGGCACTAACCTATCAAAACTTGAAATAGATGCAAATAACTGACTGCGGGAACTTTCTGAATGGCTAGCTGCAAATAAATTGGAGCTGAATACAAATAACACAAACGACGTCATTTTTAGAACTCGTAATACCATTATTGCTAACAATCTTTCCTTGCATTTTCGTCATGACGGGATAGAGCGTGTAGATACTAATAAATTCCTAGGTGTCTTTTTTTCATGAGCACCTATCATGGAATGATCATACTAAGTGCTTGAAATCAAAACTATCCAGAGTAGTAGGAGCATTATGGAAACTAAGGGTTTTCTCTATGAAAGGTTTTCTAAGGGTTTCTCTAAGGGTTTTCTCTATAAAAAAGAATAATACCGCATTAGTTAAGATTGCAAACCTAAAGCTAAAAACTAGTATTCGTACTACACGACAAGCTGAAACCTGGGAAATTCCATACTCACGAACAAATTATGGACTTCAAATGTTGCGTCATCTCCTTCCCTCATACATAAACAAATGTAGGTAGAAGTTTCTTTTTTTTCGGTTTTCTTTTTGTTACGAATTTTATATTTCTTTAGTCATTGTTTAGTTTTTATTGCAGTCATTCTCTTGTTGACATTTCATGCAATATTTCTATGCTATTAAGAACTGCCTTCATAGTAGATTTGTTTCATACATGCCTGTATTTATATTCCTAACAACTGTACCAAGTCGCTTACCTTCTGTGAACTTCCATTTGTGTTCCTTTTCTTTCTTTTTTTTTCTTTTTTTCTCTTTTTTTTCTGAGAGCTGTGTACAATTAACTTAGAACAATTTTCTCTTGCTGTATGCCATGCTGCCATGTAGAAAAGGGCCGTGGGCCTAGTCAAGCCCATAAAGAGGCTTTTTGTCCACGACCCTCAGCATTTTTGCGGTGCTGAAATAAAGATTTGATTTGATTTGATTTGAATAGACGTTGAACTATGCACCTTATTTGTACAGCGCTGTTTCTTGTGTATACAGTTTGTATGGAGCCCCGGACCCAATCAGGTGCAAGGAAGGGCCTTTTGTCTGGGACCCTTTAGTTTCTTGTACAGAGACACTAAGAACACATGAATTTAAAAAAAAAAAATATCCGAGGTCCAGATATGAAAGTTCGTTGTATACGATGTGGGATACTCAGGTTAGCTATATCCGCGGCTACCACATGAAAGTTCGTTTATATCCGAGGTTAACACATGAAATGTCGCGGCATACTAAGGTTCGTATATCCGAGGTAGTATGCTTAAGTTCGTATAGGCAGTATATTAAGGTCGTTCGTAGCCCGGTAGGCAGGAGGGTCACCTGCCACTTGCCACTGACAGACGGCGGTCGCCATTTCCGACTGCACTGACCCTTCTAATGCTAGCGCATTAAGTGAAAAGTATGCCCTATTGCAAGAAAAGTGGGACTGAATCAAATCCCGAACCGGTTCGGAAAGATTCTTTTGAATCGTTCCGGTTCGGATCCAGTTCCACGATGACGGAAGTAATATGGGTTTGGTTCGGTTCCAGTTTCGGGTTCAGCTTCGGTTCCGGTTGGACACCCTGGGTAGAGATAATGGAACAAGAGAAGATATTGGGGCGTATATTATTACTGAAAGGTGAGGGAGAGAAACGTCACTTTTTGCGCATCTCAGCACCGCAGAATGTAGCTTGGCACCACTGCGCTGTGTGTCCCCTAGAATTACCATCGTCAGTGCTTTTACCGTACTTCATGCTGTTCAGTCTTAAAAACGGGGTACTGGCACAGCTATACTTCCTGTATGACGCGAGGTGACTAAACGATGAGGCGGTGACAACAGAGCAGTGCTGACAACGCGCCACTCTGTCACCAATGGGAGCGGAGGCGACGGCCGTCGCCATAGGACACACGTCGCGTCGCCAGAAACATCGCTTCATGCGGTTACCGCTTAAGTGAACCTCGGGCAGAAAGCGATAAAAGCGACCAATAAGCAAAGCGGTCATTGGCAGCTTTTGACAGCAGTATGCGAGTTGTTTGAGTCTCAGGTGTGTTGAACATTCGTGCAACGCCGACATAATAGCGACAGATATATGCTCTGTGTACTCTTGTCTGTGCGCGAGTCTCCTTCGCGAAAAATCCAAACGAGACCGCCGTTCGCCGTAAACGTCCATTTTCGTCCTTGTACGTGCCTTGTATTTGAACCAAGCGTAAACTTGAGGATGCGGCGTCGTAGGTGGACTCATCTGAGCGTTTCGGGTTTACTATTTCTTGCTCCAGAGCAATTTTTCAAGTGTGTTTTTAACGTATACAGCGTTTCGTAAAAATAGTTCAAAAAGTGACGACGAGACGCAGAAATGCACACGGGGCCAACTGTACGCACTCTGACTCCGCTGCTGGGCTGTCTTTATGCCGGAGCGGTCTTTCCTTCCCAGCATTTTTACTCAGCTTGCGCACACCGCCAGGTAGGCTGTGTGCACTCTGCACGCAAGATAGCTTTTTTCTTCGGCCAAATTCGGAGATGCAGGCGTGCGTTAAGATAAGAGAAGTCAGGGTTTCACAGGGTGCTTTATCACACGTCAACTCTCTGTCGCGGGACCAGAAACAAAATCTGGACATTTTCTTCCTTGCCTTTCTCTACTCGAGTTGAGGAAGAAACGTTGATTTCACCGGCGAGAACGCAAACTTTTTCCTGGACGTAGGCATCGTTCGCATATTTCCCTCTGCGACCTGCCAACCTGTCGGAGTTATACCCCTGTCACACTAACAAATTTAATAACCACGAAGTGAACAAGGGAGGGGAAAGCCTCGGGGTGTGCAAGGCGTTCCGTCCCTTTTTTCACTTCGTGGTTATCAGGTACCATCTGTCCACCCTCTCTTCACCATGGACTAACAAATTTAATGTCATTAGAATCGGATGGCATTAGCAACTAACGTCATTAATGAGCTAGTAAACGGGAATATTTCATGTCATTAGGTTCGAGTGATGTTCACCATCGAATGAGTTAGGAGAACTGATCCGCATTCTATCTCGAATCGAATGTCTTTTATGGACACCGGATGCTCAGCAGAAGCAAGCAACCCGAAGAAATATGCGAACCGCCAAATTCAAAAGATTTATTTATTGATATCAGTTAGAGAAAATGCCAATTCTGGTGTGAAACTATTCGCACTCGAGGCTGTCGTGGATAGCTGTTGCAGCTCGACCCCGCCCGTCGATCATTTCGGGTTCTGTGTTTCTTGTTGAATGGTGTTCCACGTGCGTTTCGCTCGGACGTACTTAAAGCTGTAACTGAACGATGTCCATTCCACGATCCGCCATGCCAACCATAGTATTTGTTTGCATTTATCCATAAAATTTCTTAATATAACTAGAGGGAACGCTGGCGGCACTAGACTTCATCCACCATGGAGAGGCGCAGGAATGCCGGGAAGGCGAGGCTTCTTACTTGGCTTGGCTATTGTTCTGCATAAAACGTGGGTTCAGCCGTAAAAATGCGACTCTTCTGGAGGCAAACCTCGAAGAAATGCTGTGAAAGTTTCTACACCAGCTTAACACCGAACTTTCACTTGCGTTGAATCTATTGAAGTAGTGAAAAACGCAGCATTGAAGTAACTTAATCTGCGCACAGAGGAGAACATCGCGGCGCAACCACCAATTTCGAGGTGCAGTCCACGTTTTCGGCCCAACAATAGCCAAGTCAAACACGAAACCTCGTGTTCCTGGCATTCCAGCGGTGGATGAAGTGCTCTTTAAGAACCTCGCATAGACGGTGGCAGCAGCTTTCCCTCTTAGTAATATTTAGAAACTCTATGCAATTATCGGATTTGTGATTGACTTTACAACTGACTTGGCTTTTGATGGCTAAAGTGATACAGCATGGCTGGAAAAAATATTTGAAGCCTATAATATTTTGCAAAAATGGTTTCGCCCACTTTAAAAATACTACACTACAATTTGAAACGCCTTTTATGCGCACTGATGTTCCGCAATTGTGCGGTCTTTTTTTTTCTCAGTGATCATCACTGCTATAATTTGAGAATCACAATAATTTTAATTTGTAGCGCCGAAGTAGACCGAATGACATTAAGTCACCCAGTGTGACAACCGAAGACGGCCTCGCGTTCGAAAAAAGGAGTTGCAGCTCGGTGAGTTTGCCTCAGTGACGCTGAACACCATCATTGCTCAGGAAGAGGGCAACTAGACAAGCCGGCTCGGCCTGCCAAGCTATACCCACTTCGAGCGCTATCAAAGCATGAGCTTCTGTAGGCATACACATGATGTTGATTTTGATTTCTTTCTCGCATCTTCGCGTTTTTTTGCCACCCGCTTTAAGGAATACCGTGTATGGATCAACGTCCCGCAGAAACTAGTCGGTGACTTCTCTCGCTTCGGTCCCTGTTCCGCACATGCTGTGCGGTGTCTGCGCACGTCTCCGGATGGTGGAAATTATTTCGTAGACCTCCACGACGGCACCTCTTTCTCTCTCTTTCTGCATCTTTCATTCTCACCTTTCTCTCTTCCACCACGGCGCGGTTGAGGTGTCCACCGAGAAGTGAGACTGTTAATGCGCTACTTCCTTCCCTAAAAAAAAAAAAACAATTGTTTCGCGCATGTAGCCCATACACTGTATAGAAATAAGGGACGTTCTCGGGATGATCCACTCCATGTGGATTAGCTTTTGCCTTCGCTAACGCCTCACTGCTATGCTGGAAGCCTTAATTTTTTACCTGAAGAGAACAAAGAAAAAATAATTTGATCCCATTTGTTTGTGTCAGATTAATCGCCTGAGTCGGCCGAAGAGAATATGAGAATGTGACATGGAACTTTATTTACTTTCCTGTTTGATTATCAAACCCTACGGACGCACTGAATACACGCAGAGAATTATTTAGTACTACATAGAGTCAAAGAAAATAAACAAACTGAAAAAAAAAATGGAAAGAGCCTCTGTAAAGTAAAACAAGACGGTAGTGATAGGTAGAGCAACTAACGCATCGGTCTCTCATGAGGAAGGAACTGGTAACAAATCTGGGTTCCGCCGGCAGCCAAGCTGTTCTTGGCGTAAGTAAAAGCGTCCCATGGCCAAGTGCTCAGGTCTCTTAACCATGAAATGCTTGGAAAAGGCGCCATCTGGTATCAAACACCTAACAGCTTCGAAGTCATCAAATCCTAACTTCTCCAAACTCTTCATATCGGTAGGCTTAGCGGCATTCAGTCTCTTAACCTTGAAGTGAATTGTAATGGCTAATAAGCTTTTCTTGCTACAGTAGGATGCATCATATGCTTGTATTGCAATCACGCTATTTATAGGTGTGAGTTCCATGCGACAACAGTGCATATCGTCATCGGTGAGCTGTTCCATCTCTTGAGGTGGCCTCTAAATGATCATCATGAAGGTGGGTGTCTTTCCCAGCGTGAAATATCGCTCAGGCAAGGGAAAATGAAAGGGCACGTTAAGACGACGAGTAGGCGGAGTGCTAAGGGAGTGAGATAGAGTGAGAGAAAGAGGGAGTAAACTTCAGTATTCATCCTCTAGGGCGGCGCTGGATCTTGGAATTGGTGGGGGGGGATACACGACAGTAGTTACATATTCGACCACGAGCTCCTAAGCTGCAATCTAATAAGCAGTAAGGCTGTAAGCCAGAACCCTCGTGTGGAGCGAGCACGCGCGGATGGAAACAGGATTCAGGACGGCTGGATGATAGGTCTGAGTGTTTTAATCTATCTCGCTTGCAATGATACTGAAAATAATATTTATATTGGGGTTTTTGTCCGCTCTTTTTTTATTTTTTACGCTGATGGCGCTCTGAGCCCTTTTCAGATAGGCCGTCGTTCTGGGAGAATAGTGTGTGCTACAGGAGAAATAAGACTAGGCAATTATGAAAGAGCGCTCTTCGACAAAATTCGACGCGAACGGGATTTTGTACTTATGTAACTTATTCAGTTTGGCAGCCGCATATTGTTGTGTTTGACCTTTCGTTAGCTAAACAGTGAAGCTGAGTCCCAGGCCTATATGAAATCTCTAAAAACACTTCTAGTTTTCACGGCTGCCACCATGTACCCCGTGGCGCTGAACGCTCAAAATCAACGCGGGGATTTCGAACGTTCGCTACATCCCATTGATTTTCTACGGCGGTGGGAAATAATTGGTTTCAGAGTAGGAAGAATTTTATAGGCCAGATTTTGCTCCCAGGAGGAAGAGTTGATCATGATAATCACATTGTTGGCGCAGAATCTCTCGGGACAGTCTAGTTTTCTACAAGTCTAAAATATCTGTATTGAGTTACATTGCGTTCGCAACTGGGAGCCAATAGATGACTCTAGTTGCAGTAGTCAAGGAAAGCTGGGCATGAAAGCCCAAGAATTACTTGCAGCATTAAATACGTCTCTTTCGCTACGTTCTGCAATGGTGCGCAAGCGCACAGTGCCTATCCTGCTATCTGGTATACTTTTCGATTTATTTCCTTTCCGCGCGAAAGAAGATAACATTGCCCGTAGCTAAACCTAAACCATAGTCCTTCAATGCCTCAACTAAAGAAGTACAGCCGCAAGAAGAGTTTCATATTCACTACGGACGGCTGGGACCAGCGAGAGCGCGAGAGAGGAAGCAATATGCCCCGAAAGAAAATTGCCCTCGCTATGGTACGTGATTTCATACCCGCCAGTTTCGTCTTCATGACTGCGGTTACACGATTGCGTTTTGGGAGGCATTGAAACTTGGTGCACGCATTACGGAATTGCCTTGGAAAAGAGACACGACTCTCCAAAGCTGTTGATGGCGCCCCAGGGCATTCATGCAGTTCCCTCGCAGCTCAGCACGGCTATACAGCGCTCAGGCATCTGCACTCGGCGCTTCGACGTTGTTGTTTGTTTCTGGCCACTCAGCTCGTGACGTCACTCTCCGCGTCTGGCCATGCCCGCATCTTGTCGAGGCCTGGAAAGTGTCCGCGAATCGCTTGTCCGGTCCAGAGAAACCGAGAGATGCGTCGGGAGTTACTTTCGGGAAATCGAGCTATTTCTGTTTCCCCCGTAAAGCACGGAAAGTCCGAGGTCGCATAAGCCGAACCGGACGAGACAGCCTGCTCCATCTCACTCGCCCCGAAAACAGCCTTGAATGTATTGATTCGAGGAGGCCGAGAGAGACTCCTGATACGAGCCTGCACGGGGCTCGGACGCGCTGCGCCAGCTGCCGAATATGTGATTACAAGCTGAATGCTCTATCCGATGCCCGAAGTGAATACGTTATGATTAGGGTTTGGTCTTTTCGGTTTAAACCGGAAAAAAAAAAAGCCGATAAGAGTATGCCGAATTCACTTTTCGAAATTCGGTTTTAATCAAAAAAGGTGAGAATTTTTGCTTTGCAAGGCATAACTAGCTGACTCCTGAGTGCGAGTTACACTCAGTTACAAATTAAGTAAGGAGGGAAGCCAGGGGCATGATGCCACGATGGTATGGTAGGATAAGCAGCGCAGTTGTGCGATGTGAGGCATTGCTCCGCTAGCTTACACGCCTCTGCAGACCAAGAAGCCACAACCTCTTCACCGCCTGCTAGCTGAGCACTGTTTCTTCACTATCCTCACCTGCTTAGAGCAGTTAGTCGATTAATAGGGTTAATCATATGCATGTGGGACAATGACACGAAGCCGCGAATAGGCGTCACGAAAACGTGTTTTGGCTACCGCGACAACTGTGCGGCAGTTCTATCGCTGCCATCAACACGTAGACCACGTGACACCCCGCACTCGCGTTCAACGCAGCGTTGCAACCCAACGATGACATGTCAACCTAGTTCTTAGAAGTGAACTTCCTTCCGTTTTGTCTGCCGGCTATCTCATTTAACTTGAGTTACTATTTTAATGAGTGTAGCAATTTTTCTACAAGCACAGCTCCAAGTACTACCATTTGCACGTCCATTATTGGCAATGAATTGTTCAGGATGACAAAATACCGAGATAGATTTTAAATTAGTTTTGACCACACAGAAGTGCTACATTAAGTCATCGAAAAAAGTCAGTATTTCATTTGTCGAAAGTAATATTCGCCGAAAGAAACCGAAAGTAGCATCCTAAAATAAAAGCCGAAAAAAAGTCGGCGAATTTTCAAAAATAAAGGCCGAAACGTCCAACCCCTAGTTATGCTTAAAATGTCTGACATCCTGCGTCGTCTGTTCGCAAGCGCAGGTGGCCGCTCTTCGTTAACTGTGTTATCTTTTAACGCCTTCTTTCGTTGAGCCAACGAAAGCATGACACCTTCGCAAACATGGCATATCAAAAGATGCCCAAAACATGGCATCTTACTGCGTACACTGGATACTGACGCTTATGTTTCACATAATCTTAATTTTGCACCTTCTCCAAAGCACCTGCAATACCAAAACTTGCTCTCAATCTCACGAATGTTTCGAGTCGACACCGTGTATTGGCTGGGCTTCATACTCCTCCGTCTTTGGTTAACAGGAAGACGTCCCGCGAGGCTAGAATGAGTGCTACACTCGAGTGTAAGTACACCTGCTGCTTGGTGCGCTTCTTGTGATTTATGCCCAATGGCTGCTTTCTTTTTTCATTTCAAAGCAGCATGTACGTCTTGATTGAAATGACCATATTTATTATAAGCTCACGCCCAGCAATATTTCCAGCGGCAATCAATATTAAATCGCTGCAAGTGAATTCGAAAATGGCCCCGAGCGTGCGATTGTTTTGCCCCTTTGCACGTCAAGTGCGGTGCCTGGAACGCTACCGCGCCAGCGCAAGACACCTGACGGGGCGGAACTTGCAAAGCTAATCTTACGAAAGATCAGTTTGCGATCTGTAGGCTACCCGATAGTGCCCGCACGTGGGTATTTTAGGCCAAGCTCACACTCGATCGGCTCTGCTACAGTATCGTCCCTCGTATCACCTTGTTGGACTCGGAGTACAGGAAAAAGTGCTAGTGACAATACGTTCATGTCACTCTCATATCCGCCTATTCGCTATGTATCGAAGCCCCGTGCCACAAATGGTCAATTCGCTCAAACATCAAAAAACGTCGTTAATATCTTTTCCTCGGTGGCAATACTATCATTCCTTAAAATACGTCATATGTGGCTCGGAAGTACCCTCTATTTAGTCTTATAAATATTTAGGCGTCACAACCTTTCTTATGCTCTTACCTCTGCACAAGTAGTGAACATTGCTAACGAACCCAACCGCACTTTCGGTTTTATCCATTGAAACTTGCGTCTCCGCTCTGCGGGGATTAAAACGCTAAATTATCTCACATTTGTCCGTGCTGGAGCACCTGCTCCTGCGCTGTGCCGCCTTCGCAGAGGCGCGTCACGAGATGATCGCGGCATACAGGGCGCTGGGAATCATCCCAAGGCGCTCATGTGGCCTCGAGGCAGTGCCCGCGCCGTGAAAGAACAATGGCGAGCCTCTGGCCACTCATCGAGCAGGCGGACTTGACGTCCCGCGTGCTCATCGCCAGGTAGTGCGCACGGGACGGGAACGCTGCGTGTACGCTACGTCGCACGATATGCGGCCGGGTGCACTCACTCACTCACTCACTCACTCACTCACTCACTCACTCACTCACTCACTCACTCACTCACTCACTCACTCACTCACTCACTCACTCACTCACTCACTCACTCACTCACTCACTCACTCACTCACTCACTCACTCACTCACTCACTCACTCACTCACACACTCACTCACTCACTCACTCACTCACTCACTCCCTCCCTCACTCACTCACTCACTCACTCACTCACTCACTCACTCACTCAAACACTCACTCACTCACTCACTCATTCACTCACTCACTCACTCCCTCCCTCACTCACTCACTCACTCAAACACTCACTCACTCACTCACTCACTCACTCACTCACTCACTCACTCACTCACTCACTCACTCACTCACTCACTCACTCACTCACTCACTCACTCACTCACTCACTCACTCACTCCCTCCCTCACTCACTCACTCACTCACTCACTCACTCACTCACTCACTCACTCACTCACTCACTCACTCACTCACTCACTCACTCACTCGACGAAGCGCTTCGTTGAGTGCGTGTATGCGCGTGTATGTAGAGAATGACTGATTCCGCATATATGAGCATTAACCCGTTAACACTATCGCGTCATACCCTGAAGGCGGAGCTTAAGCGTTCGCTCCAGTTCTTTTTGTGCAAATAGTATACGCAGCTCTTCCCCCTCCTTTCTTGCTATCGCTAGCCTCTGTACTTCTACTCGCTATCCTCTACCCGTCCCTTTCATTTCCGGCGGACGCAGCTTCGATGCTTACGAAATTAGCAATTGCCACGACCGACAATATCGTTTACTTCCTTTTTGCATTTTCGTAAATCAGTTCGAAATCACGAAACCAGATTAATTTTTTTTTCTTACTACTCTTATTACTCCAGCGTCACCGCACTAAATTCCAGGTTCACCTCGGTAATCTCGATTTGAGACGCTGTATCTTTTGGCTGTGCCCTTTTTATCTTACCAGCGCGCCAGCAATCCAGCACCGGACTACAGCTCATCTTCGCTTATTCTGTCAGTCGACGCTGTGCGCAACTCCGATGAACGATTTCAAGGCTGCCGTGGAATCTCTTCATTTGAGCACTCAGCCCGTCCTTCGGCAATTCCCTATTCCTGCACCATTTGAGGCACGAATGAATAAATGTGGCATAATAGATAAATAAATGCATAGCTTGAAAGACAAGGGCCGACGCGATGTGGAGTCTCTGTATCCTGGCCTCCGCAGCGCCGACCGCGCTGCACTAGTTATGACGGTTCACTCGAGAGATGAACAATCGGCAAAATGCAAAGCCTTCTGGTTACAAGGACATTTTTGTGGAACAGGATTGCACAGCTGTGACGCTGAAGTGCGCCTTGCGTACTAATGCGGCGGCCGCTGAGGATGCCTTCGGCTTCGAGCGCAGTCGTGGCCTACGTGGCGCGGACTCGAGAGCGCCGCGTTGGGTCGCCGGCAGCAGCGTGTTGAACAAGTGGGCGCCCGCACCCGGGAATGCCGTTGTTGCGTTCGCTCCGGCATTCGCGCGGAGATAAGCGGAATGCGAAATCGGACCGGAACAGCCAGCACCGGAAT